>NC_088414.1:36675857-36975857 GCF_034236695.1 Oncorhynchus nerka
AGCAGTAGTAGTAATAGTAGCAGTAGTATCAGTACTAACAGTAGTAGTAGTAATTGTAGTAGCTGCAGTAGTAGTAGTACTAGTAGTAGTAGTTGTAGTAGTAGTCGTAGTAGTTATAGTAGTAGTGGTAGTAGCAGTAACAGTGCTAGTAGAAGTAGTAGTAGCTGTAGTAATAATAGTAGCAGTAGTAGAAGCAGTAGCAGTAGTATTATTATTATTAGTAGTAGATGCAGTAGGAGCAGTATTAGTAGTAGTAACAGTTGTAGCAGTGGTTTAAGTAGTAATAGTAGTAGTAGTAGCAGTAGCCATAGTAGTAGCTGCAATAGTAGTAGTAATAGCAGTAGTAACAGTAGTAGTAGCAGTAGTAGTAATATCTGTAGTAGTGAGAGTAGCAGTAGTAGTAATAGTAGCAGCAGTAGTAGTAGTAATAGTAGTAGCAGTAGTAGTATTAGTAGCAGTAGCAGCATTATTATTATTAGGTTATGCTCCACAGACCATGGACATGTCATTGGGTGATGGGAAGTGTTGGTTCCCACACCGATATGTCTTATGCCCATTTGTAGTGATAGTAGCAGTAGTAGTAATAGTAGTAGCAGCAGTAGTAGTAGCAGTAGTAGTATTAGTAGCAGTAGCAGCATTATTATTATTAGGTTATGCTCCACAGACCATGGACATGTCATTGGGTGATGGGAAGTGTTGGTTCCCACACCGATATGTCTTATGCCCATTTGTAGTGATAGTAGCAGTAGTAGTAATATCTGTAGTAGTGATAGTAGCAGTAGTAGTAATAGTAGTAGCAGTAGTAGTATTAGTAGCAGTATTATTATTATTAGGTTATGCTCCACAGACCATGGACATGTCACTGGGTGATGGGAAGTGTTGGTTCCCACACCGATATGTCTTATGCCCATTTGTAGTGATAGTAGCACTAGTAGTATTAGTAGCAGTAGTAGTAATATCTGTAGTAGTGATAGTAGCAGTAGTAGTAATAGTAGTAGCAGCAGTAGTAGTAGCAGTAGTAGTATTAGTAGCAGTAGCAGCATTATTATTATTAGGTTATGCTCCACAGACCATGGACATGTCACTGGGTGATGGGAAGTGTTGGTTCCCACACCGATATGTCTTATGCCCATTTGTAGTGATAGTAGCACTAGTAGTAATAGTAGCAGCAGTAGTAGTAGCAGTAGTAGTATTAGTAGCAGTAGTAGTAATATCTGTAGTAGTGATAGTAGCAGTAGTAGTAATAGTAGTGGCAGTAGTAGTATTAGTAGCAGTAGCAGCATTATTATTATTAGGTTATGCTCCACAGACCATGGACATGTCATTGGGTGATGGGAAGTGTTGGTTCCCACACCGATATGTCTTATGCCCATTTGTAGTGATAGTAGCAGTAGTAGTAATAGTAGTAGCAGCAGTAGTAGTAGCAGTAGTAGTATTAGTAGCAGTAGCAGCATTATTATTATTAGGTTATGCTCCACAGACCATGGACATGTCATTGGGTGATGGGAAGTGTTGGTTCCCACACCGATATGTCTTATGCCCATTTGTAGTGATAGTAGCAGTAGTAGTAATAGTAGTAGCAGCAGTAGTAGTAGCAGTAGTAGTATTAGTAGCAGTAGCAGCATTATTATTATTAGGTTATGCTCCACAGACCATGGACATGTCATTGGGTGATGGGAAGTGTTGGTTCCCACACCGATATGTCTTATGCCCATTTGTAGTGATAGTAGCAGTAGTAGTAATATCTGTAGTAGTGATAGTAGCAGTAGTAGTAATAGTAGTAGCAGCAGTAGTAGTAGCAGTAGTAGTATTAGTAGCAGTAGCAGCATTATTATTATTAGGTTATGCTCCACAGACCATGGACATGTCATTGGGTGATGGGAAGTGTTGGTTCCCACACCGATATGTCTTATGCCCATTTGTAAACTTTGTCATCGATTTAAAGTGGGCAAATATTTGAGCTATATCGTTATCAATGTTCCCTGTAAGTGAGAATGTGACATTTAATAGCAATTGTGAGAGAGTGGATGTTTTTCAGCTGTCACTGTGAACACTATCAAAGATCGAGAGAGAGAGAGAGAGAGAGAGAGAGAGCTTTAAGATCTGTTCGGGAGGGTTAGGGGCTGGTAGATCGTTTATCTAGAATCTCAAAGTCCGCCTCTATCCTGTGCGGTCTTTTTCTTCGGACCTGCAATGGATGTGACGACTGGATTTGCATTCTTTATCATTTTTCTGCAACTAATTCACGCGAATGGACTTTATATATCCAATAGCATAGGTATGTGGGATTTGTGATATTATAGGCTACGTTTAATACAGTTGTGTAAAGCTTAACCTAGGCACCACGGTTGAGAATATGTTCTGATCACGATTCGACTCTTGATGCACGTCAATTTCACAGAGGTTATTTCGTAGCCCAGAAATGTTCAATAATATTTGACAGAAACATAAATATCCTGGAGTTGGGCTCTGTAGTTTGTTTATAAACAATGCAGTGTCTCAGTAAGGTTTCCCTTTCTTTTGCATGACACCAACTTTTTCCACATTTATTTTGCATCCAAACACAGTTTACGTGCGCTCAAATTCAGCATGTAAAGAACATTCTAATTGCAGATTCATCATGCACTATTGATAAGTCGTGAATTTGCTAATTTATAGTTGAAGTTTTTACAGCAGTTAGGCTATTAGTTTGCCTAACAACAACAACGACCTCTCCAAATAATAATTTACATTTTGACGTGTAAAATAAATGGTTGGAATTAAATTAAACTTGACACTTCAATTTAATTAATTCATATACGACCTCGATTATTTCAAATTGACAGCTTTGAGCATCACACTGTCTTGACGCGTGCTTCCCTGCGTCACCTACTGGGTGGGTCACTGCTTCCAATCTAAACAGAAGTGAACAAAAGTGATGGATACAGTCGTGTGTAGTCTTGTTGTAAACATAGAATTATTTGAAATTCCTAAAGAATGATAGTCTGCCTACCTACCTACCGTGTAAAACGCATGCTCATCTGCGCGCGGGGATCGGGCGTGAACACTTTGGCAATTGGCACACCGAAGTTTAAAACGCTGTTTGATAGGCCTATTGTCCAGGTTTCTTGTTGCCTGTGGTTTATTTGATATGGTAGGGAATATACCAAAGTCAGTTGTGGCTGTAAAATGTCTGATCTATATTATTCACAGATTCACATTGTATGATGTCATGTTTATCGAGTGAGACCCAGCATATTTATTTATTTACCCATGCTATTTACATACCAAAGCTGTACCTGCTTGAGTGTGTGTGTGCGTGCTTGTGTGACTATGTGCATCTGAGCTCCTATGCATGATTGTGTGTGTATTGATCAGTGTGTGACTGTCTCTCCCTTTGCACACAGAGTCTCTGCAGCATGTCCTGAGGGAATATGGGGTGGTGAGGCCTGTGAACACTGACGCAGAAGGCCGCTTCCTCTCAGGTGCTGTCTCCGCACCTCAGCTGGACAGCCAGCACCAGCAGGTCTACAGACGCTGGAGGAGGGAGGCTGCAGCCACCTCAGACCGCAACCATGGAGACCTGGAGGAAGGAGATGGCACCGCCAGGCACAGGGTGACACTCTTCTACAACGTCACTGTGTTTGGCCGGGAGCTTCACCTGCACCTGCGCCTCAACTCCAGGCTGGTGGCCCCCGGAGCTAAAGTGGAGTGGCATGAGGAGGGCAACCAGACCCGCTACGAGCCTCTACTGGAGAGCGACTGCTTTTATGTAGGAGAGGTCACCAACGTCAGGGACACATCCGTCGCTCTCAGCAACTGTGATGGCCTGGTAAGTGCTGCATTGTTGAGAAATGTATCCCTCATGTATAGTTATTAACCTGCTAGTACGCCTGTAGAACGTATTAGGTAGCTTCAGTTGATCGACAGAGGAGGAAATGCCATAGTAATGCAGACGGTTAGACTGAGGTCATCCAAGAGGCAGGAGAGATTGAAAAGTGGAACCACTGCCCTGGTAGATTGTTGTGGTTGTGTATCACTGCACAGAAGGACTGAGGATATTTTCCATGTAGGCAGATGTTTTTCATAAGGTCTGCATCAAAATATAGGATTGTAAACTAAACAAAAGCTGTAATCTCATAATGAAACAAACTTCTCCCTGCTTGGCATTGCTGGTTGGCCTCCACTAGGCAGTGTGGCAGTATTCAGTATGCAAATCATTGCTGGTTGGCCTCCACCAGGCAGGGTGGCAGTATTCAGTATGCAGATCATTGCTGGTTGGCCACCACCAGGCAGTGTGGCAGTATTCAGTATGCAGGTCATTGCTGATTGGCCTCCCCCAGGCAGGGTAGCAGTATTCAGTATGCAGGTCATTGCTGATTGGCCTCCACCAGGCAGTGTGGCAGTATTCAGTATGCAGGTCATTGCTGATTGGCCTCCACCAGGCAGGGTGGCAGTATTCAGTATGCAGGTCATTGCTGATTGGCCTCCACCAGGCAGTGTGGCAGTATTCAGTATGCAGGTCATTGCTGATTGGCCTCCACCAGGCAGGGTGGCAGTATTCAGTATGCAGGTCATTGCTGATTGGCCTCCACCAGGCAGTGTGGCAGTATTCAGTATGCAGGTCATTGCTGATTGGCCTCCACTAGGCAGTGTGGCAGTATTCAGTATGCAGGTCATTGCTGATTGGCCTCCACCAGGCAGGGTGGCAGTATTCAGTATGCAGAGCATTGCTGATTGGCCTCCACCAGGCAGGGTGGCAGTATTCAGTATGCAGGTCATTGCTGGTTGGCCACCACCAGGCAGGGTGGCAGTATTCATTCATTGCTGATTGGCCTCCACCAGGCAGGGTGGCAGTATTCAGTATGCAGATCATTGCTGGTTGGCCTCCACCAGGCAGGGTGGCAGTATTCAGTATGCAGGTCATTGCTGGTTGGCCACCACCAGGCAGGGTGGCAGTATTCAGTATGCAGATCATTGCTGATTGGCCTCCACCAGGCAGGGTGGCAGTATTCAGTATGCAGATCATTGCTGGTTGGCCACCACCAGGCAGGGTGGCAGTATTCAGTATGCAGGTCATTGCTGATTGGCCTCCCCCAGGCAGGGTGGCAGTATTCAGTATGCAGGTCATTGCTGATTGGCCTCCACCAGGCAGGGTGGCAGTATTCAGTATGCAGGTCATTGCTGATTGGCCTCCACCAGGCAGGGTGGCAGTATTCAGTATGCAGGTCATTGCTGATTGGCCTCCACCAGGCAGGGTGGCAGTATTCAGTATGCAGGTCATTGCTGATTGGCCTCCACTAGGCAGTGTGGCAGTATTCAGTATGCAGGTCATTGCTGATTGGCCTCCACCAGGCAGGGTGGCAGTATTCAGTATGCAGGTCATTGCTGATTGGCCTCCACCAGGCAGTGTGGCAGTATTCAGTATGCAGGTCATTGCTGATTGGCCTCCACCAGGCAGGGTGGCAGTATTCAGTATGCAGGTCATTGCTGATTGGCCTCCACCAGGCAGTGTGGCAGTATTCAGTATGCAGGTCATTGCTGATGGGCCTCCACTAGGCAGTGTGGCAGTATTCAGTATGCAGGTCATTGCTGATTGGCCTCCACCAGGCAGGGTGGCAGTATTCAGTATGCAGGTCATTGCTGATTGGCCTCCACCAGGCAGGGTGGCAGTATTCAGTATGCAGGTCATTGCTGATTGGCCTCCACCAGGCAGTGTGGCAGTATTCAGTATGCAGGTCATTGCTGATTGGCCTCCACCAGGCAGGGTGGCAGTATTCAGTATGCAGGTCATTGCTGATTGGCCTCCACCAGGCAGGGTGGCAGTATTCAGTATGCAGGTCATTGCTGATTGGCCTCCACCAGGCAGGGTGGCAGTATTCAGTATGCAGATCATTGCTGGTTGGCCTCCACCAGGCAGGGTGGCAGTATTCAGTATGCAGGTCATTGCTGGTTGGCCACCACCAGGCAGGGTGGCAGTATTCAGTATGCAGATCATTGCTGATTGGCCTCCACCAGGCAGGGTGGCAGTATTCAGTATGCAGATCATTGCTGGTTGGCCACCACCAGGCAGGGTGGCAGTATTCAGTATGCAGGTCATTGCTGATTGGCCTCCCCCAGGCAGGGTGGCAGTATTCAGTATGCAGGTCATTGCTGATTGGCCTCCACCAGGCAGGGTGGCAGTATTCAGTATGCAGGTCATTGCTGATTGGCCTCCACCAGGCAGGGTGGCAGTATTCAGTATGCAGGTCATTGCTGATTGGCCTCCACCAGGCAGGGTGGCAGTATTCAGTATGCAGGTCATTGCTGATTGGCCTCCACTAGGCAGTGTGGCAGTATTCAGTATGCAGGTCATTGCTGATTGGCCTCCACCAGGCAGGGTGGCAGTATTCAGTATGCAGGTCATTGCTGATTGGCCTCCACCAGGCAGTGTGGCAGTATTCAGTATGCAGGTCATTGCTGATTGGCCTCCACCAGGCAGGGTGGCAGTATTCAGTATGCAGGTCATTGCTGATTGGCCTCCACCAGGCAGTGTGGCAGTATTCAGTATGCAGGTCATTGCTGATGGGCCTCCACTAGGCAGTGTGGCAGTATTCAGTATGCAGGTCATTGCTGATTGGCCTCCACCAGGCAGGGTGGCAGTATTCAGTATGCAGGTCATTGCTGATTGGCCTCCACCAGGCAGGGTGGCAGTATTCAGTATGCAGGTCATTGCTGATTGGCCTCCACCAGGCAGTGTGGCAGTATTCAGTATGCAGGTCATTGCTGATTGGCCTCCACCAGGCAGGGTGGCAGTATTCAGTATGCAGGTCATTGCTGATTGGCCTCCACCAGGCAGGGTGGCAGTATTCAGTATGCAGGTCATTGCTGATTGGCCTCCACTAGGCAGTGTGGCAGTATTCAGTATGCAGGTCATTGCTGATTGGCCTCCACCAGGCAGGATGGCAGTATTCAGTATGCAGGTCATTGCTGATTGGCCTCCACTAGGCAGTATTCAGTATGCAGGTCTCTGTGCTGTTGGAGGTGGGAGGCCCAGGGGAGGTTTTAGTGCCTGGAGGCTAACACTTCATATCTCAAACAGCTGCTTCATCCCCTCTCCCTCCCACCCTGCAGGAAATAAACCACGTCTCCTTATTAATGATCACATGAAATAGTTTAGCTGAAATCCCCTCTGTTTAATTAAATATACTCCTTAGAGACACACACACTAATACTCTCTCAAGGTAGGTTTCAGACAAGTCTGCGTTTAGAATTAGCGATAAACAATTTGTTAAAAAAAGACACCACTGTGATTTTCTCTCTTTACACCGTGTTGTTTCCTATGTCCCCTGGACAAATCACTCCGCAGTGCTAGGATCAGAACTGGCCAATAAACAGGTCCAGATTGCAGTGTCAGCTTTACACTGTGTTGTTTCCTATGTCCCCTGGACAAATCACTCCGCAGTGCTAGGATCAGAACTGGCCAATAAACAGGTCCAGATTGCAGTGTCAGCTTTACACCGTGTTGTTTCCTATGTCCCCTGGACAAATCACTCCGCAGTGCTAGGATCAGAACTGGCCAATAAACAGGTCCAGATTGCAGTGTCAGCTTTACACCGTGTTGTTTCCTATGTCCCCTGGACAAATCACTCCGCAGTGCTAGGATCAGAACTGGCCAATAAACAGGTCCAAATTGCAGTGTCAGCTTTACACCGTGTTGTTTCCTATGTCCCCTGGACAAATCACTCCGCAGTGCTAGGATCAGAACTGGCCAATAAACAGGTCCAGATTGCAGTGTCAGCTTTACACCGTGTTGTCTCCTATGTCCCCTGGACAAATCACTCCGCAGTGCTAGGATCAGAACCGGCCAATAAACAGGTCCAGATTGCAGTGTCAGAAAACAACCATCAAGGGAAAGACTGGTCTTCAAACACGGACAGTCTCATTGGCGAGGGTCTGTCCATGAGTGACTTCAATTACTAGCTTCAGTTGATCGACAGAGGGGGAAATGCCATAGTAATGCAGATGGTTAGACTGAGGTCATCCAAGAGGCAGGAGAGATTGAAAAGTGGAACCACTGCCCTGGTAGATTGTTGTGGTTGTGTATCACTGCACAGAAGGACTGAGGATATTTTCCATGTAGGCAGATGTTTTTCATAAGGTCTGCATCAAAATATAGGATTGTAAACAAAACGAAAGCTGTAATCTCATAATGAAACAAACTTCTCCCTGCTTGGCATTGCTGGTTGGCCTCCACCAGGCAGGATGGCAGTATTCAGTATGCAGGTCATTGCTGATTGGCCTCCACCAGGCAGTGTGGCAGTATTCAGTATGCAGGTCATTGCTGATTGGCCTCCACCAGGCAGGGTGGCAGTATTCAGTATGCAGATCATTGCTGGTTGGCCTCCACCAGGCAGGGTGGCAGTATTCAGTATGCAGGTCATTGCTGATTGGCCTCCACCAGGCAGTGTGGCAGTATTCAGTATGCAGGTCATTGCTGATTGGCCTCCACCAGGCAGGGTGGCAGTATTCAGTATGCAGGTCATTGCTGATTGGCCTCCCCCAGACAGGGTGGCAGTATTTAAATATGCAGGTCATTGCTGATTGGCCTCCACCAGGCAGGATGGCAGTATTCAGTATGCAGGTCATTGCTGATTGGCCTCCCCCAGACAGAGTGGCAGTATTCAGAATGCAGGTCATTGCTGATTGGCCTCCACTAGGCAATGTGGCAGTATTCAGTATGCAGGTCATTGCTGATTGGCCTCCCCCAGACAGAGGGGCAGTATTCAGAATGCAGGTCATTGCTGATTGACCTCCACTAGGCAATGTGGCAGTATTCAGTATGCAGGTCATTGCTGATTGGCCTCCACTAGGCAGTGTGGCAGTATTCAGTATGCAGGTCATTGCTGATTGGCCTCCACTAGGCAGTGTGGCAGTATTCAGTATGCAGGTCATTGCTGATTGGCCTCCACTAGGCAGTGTGGCAGTATTCAGTATGCAGATCATTGCTGATTGGCCTCCACCAGGCAGTGTGGCAGTATTCAGTTTGCAGGTCATTGCTGATTGGCCTCCACTAGGCAGTGTGGCAGTATTCAGTATGCAGGTCATTGCTGATTGGCCTCCACCAGGCAGTGTGGCAGTATTCAGTTTGCAGGTCATTGCTGATTGGCCTCCACTAGGCAGGGTGGCAGTATTCAGTATGCGGGTCATTGCTGGTCGGCCCCAGGTCATTGGTACGGCAGGCCAGGCATGAGTACCACCATTAGCAGACTGCAGCAGACCAGCAGCAAAGTGGAGCTTGTGTACATAAAGTGTCTCAGAGAAGGAAAGAGTGCTGATCTAAGATCAGGTCCCTCCGTGTATTCATTATGATCTAAAATATAAAACTGATCCTAGATCAGATCCCACTGTGTATTCATTATGATCTAAAATATAAAACTGATCCTAGATCAGGTCCCTCCGTGTATTCATTATGATCTAAAATATAAAACTGATCCTAGATCAGTACTCATACTCCAAGATTTTGTAAGTCGCTCTGGATAAGAGCGTCTGCTAAATGACTTAAATGTAAATGTAAGATTCTTTATGAATACGGGTCCAGAGTAGGCTGCTGCACTGAGAAGGGCAGGGGCATGATGCTGGTCCTGGACCCCTGCTGAGAGACAAGTGAGTAAGGAATGCCCTACAAGCAGAGGCACAAGCTGTTGCCATTGCCACAGTATCTGTAGGAGGAAGTGACATCCACCAAATGATTCTCAGAAAAAAAGTGATATGTTGGTATGGCCTCTTAGGTTAGATTTAGTGTGAGTACCAGTCTCTTTAGCTAACATTACACTCGCCACTCCTTGTCATTGCCAAAAAATACTGGTCTTTCGGGAATGTCAATGTTCAATAATTGCTGAATTTACAGCGGAGTTGCTCATTGGTTGTTGGAAAAAACATGATTATTTTCCATGACATCATGTGGAGCTTCGAAATTAGAATTTATAACAAAGTAAGTTGTATTTTGATGCTTAAAATCAAAACGTAGACATTTTGTGGTTGAAATTGCTGTATGTATTTAGTTTGAGAATTTAGATGTGAGCATCTGAACAAACAAAAAACTGTTGCTTAGCAACCGAATACCAACGTGAAAAAAAGATAAAGAGTTCCAAAATGTGCATACATTTTTTGTTGTGATTGGAAGATAGCTGTGAGGGTGATCGAATCATGATCAAATCCTCTGTTTTCCTCGAGCTCATAAATGATAGAACGTTAATATTTGAAGATGGCAGAAAGGCCAGTCTCCTTGGCACATGACATGGAGTGGATTAGCTAAAGAGACTGGTACCCAGGCTAAATTAGATTGGGTGGCCTGAGCAAATCTGCTGTGGCCTATGCTACAGACAGTTGTCATGGAAACCATCCTCTTATGCAATTTGTCCTGAGGGGTCAGCCTGTCAGTTTAAAGTCTCTGTGTGTGTGTGATACCTATCTATTTTTTCCCTCATCCCTTCTCTGTGTGATCTGTCCCATTTGACCTTGTTCCAGAGATGCATTGCGTTGCTGAATTATAATGAAATATAACTTACATATCACTTTCTCTGTGTTATAATATCAGAGTAGTCAATCCTCTACTACAAGGGTTCTTAAACTTATACAGCTCGAGACCCGAATGAGAAATTGACCGTTCCACCATGACCCAAATCGTCCTCCAATGACACAAATTAAGAATAAATAGTGTGTGATTATAGGTCTATTGTCATAACTCACAACCCACCTCTCGCATGCCCAGGACCCACTTTGGGTACGAATCCATAGTTTAAGAAAGCCTTCTGTACTACAAACAGTAAGAACAGCTGGTAGTCTTATCCAACTTTCAATCAAGCCACCAAAGACACCATAATCCCATACAGACCACACGCTTCCCAAAAGTTCAGGAAATGAAGCAATTTTGCGTTGTGATGGTTTCTGTGTTGGTTGGAAATCCTTCGGCCTTTGCACGACATAGCAGCCTATGTCAGCTGTGTTTAACCTAGTGACAAAGATGCAACCTTTCTCAAGTTTCTGTCGTCCCAGGGGTCTTTTCTCAACATAAGCGGTAGATGTCACTTATTTAGTTGGGTTAACTTTGTGCTATAATCAAGTTGTATGAATTTTGTTCATGTTGCTCCTCTGGCACGGATGTGGCTGGGGTGTTTGGAGCTGTGTCCGTACTTACACAACCTCCGAGCCTTCTCAAATCAATGTTGAGCCAAATGCACCAAATTGGACCAGGGATAACTCTTTCAGCCATCTGTCGCACCTCTCCCTGGTTTGGGCCAATAGGAGTCACTCTCTTTGTGGTGTTGAGCGGGCCATGGAGAGGGGTGAAAGAGGAACACTTTTCGGGTAGGGCCATTCCAGAATCCCCTGGCTCTCTATGGAGTAGCTGTGGCCTTTGATTATTCCATTGGAAGGACAGAGTGGGGAGTCCACTGTGACTACACTGGCACACTTTCTTTCCTCTCACCAGGAGTTTAGTTTAGTTTCTGTTTGAGTGTGGATGGAAACCTCAGTCCTAATTGTAGGATACAAGATAGCATTCTTCTGGTGTTATTTTCTTCCCTCTCTCCATCGCTCATCCATCTGGCTGTAGGCCCAGTCCAGCAGGCTGTAGGCCCAGTCCAGCAGGCTGTAGACCCAGTCCAGCAGGCTGTAGACCCAGTCCAGCAGGCTGTAGGCCCAGTACATCCAGCAGGCTGTAGGCCCAGTCCATCTGGCTGTAGGCCCAGTCCAGCAGGCTGTAGACCCAGTCCATCTGGCTGTAGGCCCAGTCCATCTGTCTGTAGACCCAATCCAGCAGGCTATAGACCCAATCCAGCAGGCTGTAGGCCCAGTCCAGCAGGCTGTAGGCCCAGTCCAGCAGGCTGTAGACCCAGTCCAGCAGGCTGTAGGCCCAGTCCAGCAGGCTGTAGACCCAGTCCAGCAGGCTGTAGGCCCAGTCCAGCAGGCTGTAGGCCCAGTCCAGCAGGCTGTAGGCCCAGTCCAGCAGGCTGTAGACCCAGTCCAGCAGGCTGTAGACCCAGTCCAGCAGGCTGTAGGCCCAGTCCAGCAGGCTGTAGGCCCAGTCCAGCAGGCTGTAGACCCAGTCCAGCAGGCTATAGACCCTGTCCAGCAGGCTGTAGGCCCAGTCCAGCAGGCTGTAGACCCAGTCCAGCAGGCTGTAGGCCCAGACCAGCAGGCTGTAGGCCCAGTCCAGCAGGCTATAGGCCCAGTCCAGCAGGCTATAGGCCCAGTCCACCTGGCTGTAGGCCTTGTCTAGTAGGCTGCGTGTTACATTACTCTTTCAAAGGGACATATTGACATGCTTGTCATGATTTATAGTTGAGAGAACAGGCCCAGCTGGAGTGAAAAGAGCATATTTGACCTGGAAGACAGAAGGCCTCTGCGGTTGCGGTAGAGAACAGGTATCTATATACCTGAATACAGCTGACCTCCTTAGAGAACACTCATCACAAACATGGAAGCCAATAAATATCTTGTAATGTGTGTTTTTTGTTTGGTTCTGTGTCAGCTTTCTTTCGGAGACTCAGTCTGGAAGAATTCGTTTGGAACAATTCCATGACTGACACCATAGCATTTAAAGTTGGTGATGTATTTCATGGTGTGTAGGAGGAGTGTGACCCGTATAGAAAGACGTTTCAAAGGAAAAGAGTCTCAGAGCGCCACATGGACAAAGGGTTGTTTGTGACTCTATCCAAAATGCAATGTGAAAGTGATGAGTGGGAATGAAGAGGAGGAGATTTGGTCTTGATGGTTTCCGTCTGAACCTGTCTGTAGTTACAGTAGGAGAATTGGTCGTGATGGTTCCCGTCTGAACCTGTCTGTAGTTACAGTAGGAGATGTGATGTCAGCCACCTGGCTCGTCCAATCCCTGCAGGAGTTGCATTCTCCAAAATGAAAACAGCAGTGTGCCGTGGATGTTAACCAAGAGAATTCATAAGGCAGTCAAGACATGTGAGATCTGACCTGACCATTTTAACGTGTGTGTGTGTGTGTGCGTGTGTGTGTGTGTGCGTGCGTGCGTGCGTGTGTGCGTGTGTGTGTGAGAGTTTGAGAGAGAGGGAGACAGACTAGAGCATATTTCACTTCATATAGTTATTGTTTTATTGGGCGTTTATCTTCGTGTGTTGATATTAATATTGTGGTTGTGTTGATTCCTGACACCTGTTAGAGGAGTTCTGCTGCTGTGAGTTTGAATGACAGCTTGTAATGAACAGTGAAGGGAGGCAGCCCAAAAGGGGTTTCAGTTTCTACTCTCGCTGATGTCCTACATTCCTGTTGCCAGTGGTTAACAGAGAAATGAAGGAGATAACTGGAATGAACATCAACAATCCAACTCAAATCAAAAGTAGCTTTGGCCTGTACATCATAGCACCTTTGATTCTTGCCAGGCTTGAAAATGAACATGGTTGATGATATTTTATTTATTTGAAACTGACGATTTTGACTTGTTTATGTTAATTCAGGACTTTATACTGTATCCAACTCAGGATCAAAATCAAGTTTGCTCCAGGACTCATTAATCCTTGAATCCCAGAGATTTGGTGGCACAATCTGAGTGTCTATTTCACTTGCCACAATAACAACTGGCACAATTCACTTCCAAAGTTCAACAAAACATCTCATCTCAGATTTGATTGAATGTAATCGATTGATAATGTGTTAGATTATGTTGAAAAGGCTGACAATTAACATAGTATCATGAGTGGAGAGCTGATTCAATTAAAGGTTGAGCGGAAGCTTGAGGAAGTTTAGAAATCCCTTCTTTGGGGCAGTGTGAGTGAGGGTCATGTAAACCAATGACCTGTTCAATGAGAAACTAACACTGACTTTTTACAGTGGAAAATATTGCCAAGGAACATAAGGTCAGGCTTTTGGAAATATGGAAATATGTCTCTTAATCAAGTTTTATGGATATGGCCCCATATAGTCTTCTTAAACTTTCCTTTCTAACACATAGATTGTGAAGACGCTGTCATTAGGAAACAACTTATCCGTTTTATTTCCAGTTTAAACACTGTATTTTCTCTTTTTCATGGCCCTTCCACTGAAATATAAATCCAGTAGTGAAAATTGAGAGTTTATTATAACTTTTAGTTACCCAGGGTTAGGTTTTACAATGGCTCTTTCATTCATATCAACTTGAAAAGATTACTATTGTCAACCCTTTCAAAGCTGTCATTACCTCAAAGAGGTGTACATAGCTGCAGCATACGTTATCTGTCATTTCACACAGAGCTGCCCATTGTGAGAGCTAAGGTAGTGCTCACGTGATTCCACCCCTGTACAGACAGACAGACAGACAGACAGACAGACAGACAGACAGACAGACGGTACCAAGGCAAACATGTCATGCAGGCTTTGTGCTCCTCCTCCTCCCTACAGACTACTACCTCTGGATTAATGTATTTTCCTGCCCCCTCGCACACATACGCCACACACACATACACTGAAAAATTAGGGTATGAACAGCAGGTCTCCCGGGCGACCAGTCTCTTAACGAGGCAGCAGGCTGACCGTCTTGGCCAGATCCAACCATCCAAAGGCAGCACAGCGCTGCTCTCTCCATCTGAACCCTCCCTCCGCCTCAGGCAGGCCTGACTCTGAGCTGGAAACCGGGATGGAGCTGCTCAGGCCCTCTCTCTCAGGCTCTGCTCTCCTATTTCACTCTTGGCAGTCCAGGCAGGCACTGGAGCCTCTCAGGCTTATGGAAAAGTCTCATTGTTACAGTGGAGCTGGATCACATCTTCAAAAAGATTCTGCAATTCAGCATGGTTTATGCTAACTTTTCCTTCAATTCTCCTGTCAACGTTTACAATTTCTATGCCGTTTTACAGCTAAAGTTCTACAGAGTGGTGTGGGTATAATACCTGATTAGTGGACCACTGATCCAACTGTGTGGGCACTGTAGACTTTTTCTGACAGTAAAGCTGGTAGCGAGAGCTAGTCATTTATTTGTGATTGTTAAGTGAAGTTGATCCCTCAAATGTTAGTTTACGATTTTCAATTGGCAAGAGAGGATTTGACATCTGGGAAAGTTATTTGTTGTTGAAAACAGAGTTTTATTTCAGATTACGGGTTTGGATGTCTATCACAGTGTAGCCAAATGGAAAAAAATTGTATGCAAAAACCCCAGTCTTGCACCATTGTTTAATATAAAATGACTTGACTTAGTTTATTTGTTTTTCAAAGTTGCTGCAGTAAAATATAGCCTTCCCTGTCACAAGGGAGAATGGAAATTCTTGCTTTCAAGACTGAGGTATGTGCTTCATTCCTGCAGCCCAGAGTAGAATCTTTCCTTTATTCCCGAGCATGACTTTAATAAGCTGTTAGAGTTCTAGAGTTCCTGAGATGAGGTGACTGAGCAACTGATTTTCTGAGTGGAAGATGTGTACTTAGCCATGCTGCGTGGTAAGGTAGGTTAAAAGTTTGACTTCACAGTGGCTCAGAGAGCTGGCTAACCGAGGTGCATCTGATGGTGTCGATTTATGCAGAGTCCAGATCTTTCCTTGGTAATTAAACCTCGGGAGGATGTCACAGCTCCTTGTGTAATATTTCTCAGGAGGCCGTGATAAATGGCAGTCTCAGCAGCCCCTCTCTAGCTCTGTGGTCGGGGTCAGAGAGAGAAGCAGTATTGAGCTGACCCTGAACAGGCATGTCTGTTTCAGTCACAGTGTGTTTTAAAGTTTACATTCACATCCCTCCTCTTCCCCGTTTCCCATTTTCCACGACAGACACAGGATAGGGGACCACCTGGTTTGGGTCACGCCACATGTTGTCTGTCTGCATTTATGGAAGTAATAGTACCGCTGTTTTGGCTGATCTAAATTGTTGATCAGATGGTTGATATAAATTGGCCCCATATTGATCAACTCATGTCTCTTTGCAGTCTCATGTCATTTGTATTTTTGTCAATGTTGTCCTCTCTTCGGGCCGAGCTTTAAAGTGGTGGATATATTGATTGTTGTGCATTTCCCTTCTCAATGAAGTTATTCTCAAAGTGTTATTTAAAGTCTCATCTTTCTCAGGCAGGAATGATCCGCATGGGGCGGGAGGAGTTCTTCATCGAACCCCTGGAGCACCGAGGGGGTGGGGCGGGGGAGGAGGAAGGAGGAGATGGACGACATCACATCGTTTATCGCTCCTCTGCCATTAAGAGACCCCATGTCAATCAAACAGCGGACTCTTACCCCCAAGGTAAAAGGAACTTCAGTTACACCTCTACAGAACCTACGTGCCTTTTCTGACTGTCAGGAGACATGATGACATTCCTTCATAGGTCGTCATCATCTGTAACTTTAGAGTGCGGAATGCTGCTAAGCCTTATGTGGGTTTCTTCTAGACATTCCATTTGTGGCCCTGTAGAAATATCTGTTGACCTGGCAGTGAACTCTGCTTTATTGTACAGAGAGAAAACAAAACGTATCCCTCTCCAAGCCCTTCTAGTTCTCCTTGTCTAGCCTGATGAACAAAATTAAAGCTATCCAGAGAAAGCATCTAATTTAACATTCCGTTTTTTTTCTGATTTGAAGTATTGCCTGATTCTATAATGTAATCTTTAGTTCATTCTATACATAACCTGTCATGACATGTGATACACTCGTAAATACACTCTCTGGCATGTCTCTACAGTGCAAATCAGACTGGAGGGTAGTTTGACACCCTTGTAGGACAAAGCAAAGGCTGCTAAACTCGAATGAACCAAATGTTCAACTTTTTCTTTCTCAAATGGATATCTACAGTATGCAGTCATTGGACTTATAATAAAGGATTCTCACTGGTGGGAAAGTACACTATGGTGCAATGTTCGTTTCTCTCTAGTTCATAGTCTAATCATCAAACTATTTACCCCCCCCCTCCCCCCCTGACTCCCATTTGACCCATTCCCTCATCAGGGGTGGTCAGAGTTCACCAAAACTCCACTGACCGAGCAGAAGATACAGTAATCTGAGTGGGTGGATAAAGACATGATAAAGTCATAAAAGGGATTCACATGTCACTTCAGTTCCAACCGCAGAGCTCAGCCCGAGGATATTGGGAGACTTGCTTCTCAGTCACTTCAGATGTGTAGGTTTTTTCTGAGTAGTTCTAGTCTACTCTGAAAGAATATACAAAATACATATGTATTCCGGGCATTCTGCCAAGTTGGATTGTTATACACAAATTCTCATAAGACAAATGCACACATGCTCTCACACAATTTATATATACTTAAAGAACACGAAAACACACATTTACACACATAATTGTATGAACTTCTAATGGGGAAACTGGAGTCAGGAGAAACACCCGCATGATGGACTTTGGCATCAGCTGTGCGGATTGGATCGGAGGCTCAGATGTAGTCGCACAAATCCATCAGAGGTGCGTCGTTCGCAGCCAAGACGAGCAGGAGCCAGCCAACTCCTACGTGGCAGGGCTGAGTGCTGATGCGATACTAGCCTACAGTAAACTTCACTCCATCGCTAATCAGAGCAGAATCTGGATGGACCTTGTAAAGAGAACGAAGGGACATTGAGTAAACAACATGACCATTGTTTTTAATATATTTAAAAGGAAAAAGACACATTTTATTTTAAGTGTTACATTATGCAACATAACTATCTTGAGGACCCATTGTCCAAGTATGTTCACTATTAGATTTGATGCCTCTTTGTGGAATGCCTTCCCTTTCACATCATGCACAAGGATTTAACTAATTAAACAAGGATTTAACTAACTAAACAAGGATTTAACTAAATAAACAAAGATTTAACTAACTAACTAAACATGGATTTGACTAACTAAATATGGATTTGACTAACTAAACATGGATTTGACTAACTAAACATGGATTTAACTAACCAACTTAACAAGGATTTAACTAATTAAACATGTATTTAACTAACTAAACAAGGATTTAACTAACTATACAAGGGTTTAACTAAATAACTAAACATGGATTAAACTAACTAAACATGGATTTAACTAACTAATCATGGATTTAACTAACTAACTAAAAAATGATTTAATTAACAGGGTGATCTATGTTGTGATCTATTTAATAAACACAAAGGACCAGCAAAATGAATAGAAGAGTGTGGTGGTATAGCAGGAACAGCGGCATCTAGTGGTCAAACCTGGTACTTTCACACTACTAAATGGTAAATAATGCAAGTGATTTCAATTACACATTTCTCTGAATGGGTGGGAAAACGATCAACGCATTCACAGGGAATACATTACATAGTATGGTAAAGCAATACTCCAAGCCACAGCTTTATACTACTTGTCAAACATAGGGAACTGATACTGTACTCTGGTTGGGATTGGCATAGGGTGTATTTTGGTATTTTATTAGGATCCCCATTAGCTGTTGCAAAAGCAGCAGCTATTCTTCCTGGGGTCCACACAAAACATGAAACAATACAGAACTGTCAGAGTCGTGTGTATAGGTGGCAGGGAAGTCAGGCGCAGGAGAATCAAACTTAGTAGAATGGAGTTGTTTAATGACTTTAAACAATACATAACTCCAAAACAAATTAAGTGGGTACGAGGACCCATCGCGCACCAATACAAACAACACGAAATCTGAACAACACACAAACTCTGACAAAGACATGAAGGGAAACAGAGGGTTAAATACATAACAGGTAATGAATAGGATTGAAACCAGGTGTATAGGAAGATGAAAAAAACTATAGAAATTGAAAAATGGATCAATGATGGTTAGAAGACCGGTGACGTTGACCGCCGAGCACCGCCCGAACAAGGAGAGGCATCGACTTTGGCCAAAGTCGTGACAGTACCCCCCCTGACGAGCCGCGCGTCGACACCGGCCTCGGGGACGACCCGGAGGGCGAGGCGCAGGGTGATCCGGATGGAGACGGTGGAATTCTTGCAGCAGGGAAGGATCTAAAACGTCCTCCACCGGAACCCAGCATCTCTCCTCTGGACCGTACCCCTCCCAGTCCACGATGTACTGAAGGCCCCTCGCCCGACGTCTCGAATCCAAGATGGATATGAACGGAGTACGACGGGACCCCCTCCAGAGGGGGCGGAGAAACATCCCGCACTTCAGCCTCCTGGAGCGGGCCAGCCACAGCCGGCCTGAGGAAAGACACATAGAACGAGGGGTTAATACGGTAATTTCAAATCAAATCAAATTTATTTATATAGCCCTTCGTACATCAGCTGATATCTCAAAGTGCTGTACAGAAATCCAGCCTAAAACCCCAAACAGCAAGCAATGCAGGTGTAGAAGCACCTAATTTGTGGGTAGCTGTAACCTATGTCGTGTCTTTGGCTATGCCGGATTAAGTGATATTCTATATAATAATTTATCCGTAATTAATATTACCTGATTGAGCTAATCATGTAAATGTAATTAACTAGAGAGTCGGGCACCACAAAATAATATTTATAGAACTGTTATCTTCCGAATAAACTCTTAAAGACCTCGTAATATTTTACATCGATAGCAGTCAATATTAATCGTCATCTTAATTCAGTCTCATCTGAAAGTTTAAATTCTTGGTTATCTGCACGAACCCTGGCTAACAATTTGAATCAGTAATACAAAATTGGGTTTAATTATTTATTTACTAAATACCAAACTAATCACACAGAATTACACATACACATAATTAAATCATAACTTGATTACAAATTATGTCATAAAGGAAAATGTCCCTAGCGGGCGGAACAGATATGACAGCTTGTTACACAAAAGAAAAGGGTCTGGGTTTGAGTGAAAGAGAGGGAAGACTGAGGAACAAAGGGAAAAAGCTGTGCTATCGTAAATATAGTATCTTATGCATTCTAAATTACCGCCCATTTGGAAAAGGAAAATGCAATAAATATTTACTCTGAGCTGCGCTTCGGTAGGTTGATGGTAGATGGAAGGCCGTGTTGCCCAACCGAGTCCTTTGTCCCTTGAAGAATGTCTCTGGTGGTCAATTGGATATGTTGTCGTAACATCGTTGTGTGGTAGACGGGATACTCTGTCTGTTCCTTCCTAACCCTCGTTTGCATCTGCTGTTGCTAACTCAACGGCTAGGAGGTATCACCTCTGTAGTGAATAAGAGTTCAAAGTTCATACCATTCACAACCAAAGCTCACGCTGATGTTGGCTTCGTTCTGTAGTTATTATCTGAACATTCTAACATAGGACCGTCGTCCTCACATCATCGGAACAGGAGGTTATATTGTCGTCAAGGGCTTATATAGGAAGGGAGTGGAGGGCGTGTTTGAAAAGTTTTATAGCCCATGTCCCTTCACAGGGGCGGGCCACTGATTGAGCAGAGCCCTGTCTTATGAAAACCCAAATTTCACATTTTAGAAGCTAAAATCACATTTCATCCCATCACAAATAATTTCATATTCAAACATTTCATATTCACCAACTTTCTGGTGCAGTACGGCGCGCTGAAGGTGGACGTGTCCGGCATCCCAGGTTTCCTCCGCGCGCCGGAACCAATTGTCGACCGCAGGAGCCTCGGTCTGACTCTGATGCCAAGGAGCCAGAACAGGCTGATACCCTAATACACATTGAAAGGGAGAAAAGGTTAGTGGCGGAGAGAGTTCTGTGCCATCTCTGCCCAGGGCACGAACTTCGCCCACTCCCCCAGCCAGTCCTGGCAATAAGACCGCAGAAACCTACCCACATCCTGGTTAACTCTCTCCACCTGCCCGTTACTCTCGGGGTGAAAACCTGAGGTGAGGCTGACCGAGACCCCCAGACGTTCCATGAACGCCTTCCAGATCCTTGACGTGAACTGGGGACCCCGATCAGACACTATATCCTCAGGCACCCCATAGTGCCGGAAGACGTGTGTAAACAGGGCCTCTGCAGTTTGTAAGACTGTAGGGAGACCAGGCAAAGGGAGGAGATGACAGGACTTAGAAAAACGATCCACAACAACCAGGATCGTGGTGTTACTCTGTGAAGGTGGAAGATCGGGTAGGAAATCCACCGACAGGTGTGACCACGGCCGTTGTGGAACTGGTAAGGGTTGTAACTTACCTCTGGGCAGGTGTCTAGGAGCCTTGCACTGGGAGCACACTGAGCACACAACCTATCCCAGGATGACCAGAGGAGGGTGACGTGTGGGCCCAATAGATCCGTTGGTTGCGAACAGCAGATGGAACGTACAGACGCTCAGCTGGACACTGAGGAGGAGAGGGCTGTGCACGTGACGCCCGCTCAATGTCTGCGTCCAGCTCCCACACTACCGGCGCCACCAAACAAGAGGCTAGGGATATGGGAGTGCGATCCATGGACCGCTCCTCTATGTCATACAGCCAGGACAGTGCGTCTGCCTTAACTTCTTTGGGATAGGGGGCAGCATTTTCACTTTTGGATGAATTGCGTTCCCAGATTGAACTCCCTCCTACTCAGTCCCAGATGATAATATATGCATATTATTATTAGTATTGGATAGACAACATTCTGAATTTTCTAAAACTGTTGATGTCTGTGAGTATAACAGAACTCATATGGCAGGCAAAAACCTGAGAAAAAATCCAAACAGGAAGTGGGAAATCTGAGGTTTGTAGTTTTTGAACTCACCCCTATTGAATATTGGTTATGTTGCACTTCCTAAGGCTTCCACTAGAAGTCAACCGTCTTTCGGATGTTGTTTCAGGCTTCTACTGTGATGTGGGACCGGAGGGGAGCTCTTTGAGTCAGTGGTCTGCCTACAGCCTCGTTCTCATTCACGCACTTTCACTTGAGAGGTAGCTATCGTTCCATTTGTTTTTCTACAGACAATGGAATTCTCCGGTTGGAACATTATTGAACTTTTCTGATAAAAACATCCTAAATATTGATTCTATACTTAGTTTGACAAGTTTATTCGACCTGTAATACGTTTGGTCCGAATGGAACAGATTGCGCATTTGCATTTGTTTACCAAACGCCCTAACAAAAGAAGCTATTGGACATAAATGGACATAAATGATGGACATTATCGAACAAAACAAGCATTTATTGTGGAACCGCGATTCCTGGGAGTGCATTCTGATGAAGATCAAAGGTAAGTGAATATTTATAATGCTATTTATGAATAATGTTGACTACCCAACATGGCGGATATTTCGCTGGCTGGTTTGGGCTCTGAGCGCTGTTCTCAGATTATGCTTTTTTGTTTTTTTTAAATCTGACACAGCGGTTGCATTAAGGAGAAGTGTATCTATATTTCCATGTCTAAAAATGGTATTTTCATCAACATTTATAATGAGGATTTATGTGAATTCATGTGGCTCTCTGCAATATCACTGCATGTTTTGGAACTACTGAACGTAACACACAATGTAAAATAAGATTTTTGAATATAAATATGAACGTTACCGAACAAAACATACATGTATTGTGTAACATGAAGTTCTATGGGTGTCATCTGATGAAGATCATCAAAGGTTACTGATTCATTTGATCTCTATTTGTGCTTTTTGTGGCTCCTCTCTTTGGCTGGAAAAATGGCTGGGTTTTTCTGTGAGTTGGTGGTGACCTATGTTGTGGAAATTTCCTGTATTTACCAAATCATGAGAGCAAACCACACACAAGTCAGAGTTAGTTATCACAAAGTCCATCTTTAATTATATGAGCTCCATCACAACCCTGTGACTCTCAGATCAATTCAGTGTCTATCAATGAATTCTCTGAGAGTCCCTTACACATTGCAACTGAGATCCTTTATAGCAAAGACACACATAACCAGACAGCATCGGCATAATTTATCGTTCAACTTTGTCTCCTAAACTATGCTCTTTTCTCAAACTCAAAACCTAAACAAATCCTCCATATCAACAGGCATATATCAAATCCATCCTATCTTGACAAGATCACAGAGACACATTGACTGGCACACAGACATTGTGGAGCCAAGAGATACACGCTTGACCTCTCCCCTCTCTCTGGCCCAAGCAACTTAGTCTTGACAGAGAACAGATACTGCAACCCCGCCACAGTATTATACAAAAATAAACATTCTGATGAGAAGTAACTTACAAACATATGATGAATATAAACCATCTTACCTATGTTACCAACTAATTCTGATTATTCCCCAACACCTAACCTAATCGTTTGTGGAGCTTTCGATGTAAAGCATTTTTGAAATCAGACACTGTGCCTGGATTAACGAGAATTCTATCTTTAAAATGGTGCCTAATACTTGTATGTTTGAGAAATTTGATTTATGAGATTTCTGTTGATTTGTATTTGGCGCCCTGCAATTTCATTGGCTGTTGGCGGAACCCCAGTCCTAGACAGGTTAACGTTCTGGGAGCCTGGTCTGTAAGAGAGGGTAAACACAGAACGTGGCCCACCTTGCCTGGCGAGGATTCAGTCTCCTCACTTCCCGGATGTACTCCAGATTGCGATGGTCAGTCCAGATGAGAAAAGGGTGTTTAGCCCCCTCAAGCCAATGTCTCCACGCCTTCAAAGCCTTGACGACAGCCAACAGCTCCCGATCCCCCACATCATAGTTTCGCTTCGCCGGGCTGAGTTTCATCGAAAAGAAGGCACAGGGGCGGAGTTTCAGTGGCGCACCCGAGCGCTGAGAGATCACTGCTCCTATCCCAGCTTCGGATGCGTCCACCTCCACTATGAACGGCAAAGAGGGATCCGGATGAGCCAACACAGGAACCGAGGTAAACAGAGCCTTCAGGTGCCTAAAAGCCCTGTTCGCCTCAGCTGACCATTGCAAGCGCACCGGGCCCCCCTTTAGCAGTGAGGTAATGGGAGCAGCAACCTGACCAAAACCCCGGATAAACCTCCGGTAGTAGTTGGCAAACCCTAAGAATCGCTGCACCTCCTTTACCGTGGTGGGAGTCGGCCAATTACACACGGCTGCAATGCGGTCGCTCTCCATCTCCACTCCTGACGTGGAAATCCGATGCCCTAGGAAGGAGACGGACTGTTGTAAAAACAAGCATTTCTCAGCCTTGACGTACAGGTCATACTCCAACAGGCGACCAAGCACTCTGCGCACCAGGGACACAAAGCTTGGCGCGTGTAGCGGAGTATATCAGAATGTCATCAATATACACCGCTACACCCTGCTCGTGCAGGTCTGCCCGTGAAAATCTCGTCTGCAAAAGATTGGAAGACTGATCGAGCATTAATCAACCCATACGGCATGACGAGGTACTCATAATGCCCTGATGTGGTACTAAATGCCGTCTTCCACTCGTCTCCCTTCCGGATACGCACCAGGTTGTACGCACTCATGAGATCCAGTTTAGTGAAGAAGCGCGCCCCGTGCATTGACTCAATCGCCATAGCGATAAGAGGTAGCGGGTAACTGTACCTCACTGTGATTTTATTGAGACCTCTATAGTCAATGCACGGGCGCAAACCTCCATCCTTCTTCTTCACAAGAAACAAACTCGAGGAGACGGGTGAAATGGAGGGCCGAATGTACCCCTGACGCAGGGATTCGGAGATATATGTCTCCATAGCCACCCTCTCCGCTTGCGACAGGGGATACACGTGACTCCTGGGAAGTGCAGTGTCTACCAGGAGATTTATCGCACAATCCCCCCCGTCGATGGGGTGGTAATTGATTCGCCTTCTTTTTACAGAAAGCGAGAGCCAAATCAGCATATTCTGGGGGGATGCGCACAGTGAAGACCTGGTCTGGATTTTCCACCGTAGTAGCACCAACGGAAACCCCTAAACACCTACCTGAGCACTCTCGCAACCACCCTGTGAGAGCCCTCTCTGGCCAATAAACAGTGGGGTTATGACAAGCTAACCAGGGTAGGCCCAACACCACGGAATACGCAGGAGAATTCAGGCCGCACCTGAATCTAATAGCACCTTATGCTGGGAACGCGGGGAAAATTTAGGAAAAGTGACAGAGACAAACATATGTGCAACAGAGGGCTCTGGATGAGAATGGTGCCTACTCACCTGGGGTGACGCCAGAACGCCCTGCCTGCTGCCTCGATTCCCAGAGGAACCAACCCGGCACCGACCAGCAGTATGACCACTGCGACCACATATGGTGCACGAGCGGGTTGTCAAGCCGGATGGACAGGTCCACCAGCTGGTCGAAGGTGAGGGTGGTGTCTCTGCAGGCCAGCTCCCAACGGACGTCCTCGTGTAGACTACAGCGGTAATGGTCGATCAGGGCCCTGTCGCTCCATCCAGTGCCGGCAGCCAGGGTCCTAAACTCCAGAGCAAATTCCTGGGCGCTCCTCGTCTCCTGCCTCAGATGGTAGAGGCGCTCACCCGCCGCTCTGCCTTCGGGTGGGTGGTCGAATACTGCTCGGAAATGGCGGGTGAACTCCTCAAAATGGTCCAACGCCGCATCTTCTTCTCCACACACAGCACTGGCCCACTCCAGGGCTTTCCCGGTGAGACACGAGATGAGGGCGTAACTCATCCCACGGTCCGATGGAGCTGGGTGGACCATGGCCAGATACAGGCTTAGGAGGAGGAAACCCTGGCAACCGGCAGCATCTGCCGTACCCCTGTGGTATGGATAGATGGATCCTGCTGGGTTCAGGCGGGAAAGGGGCGCTGGAAAAACTCCCTGTGTCTCTCAGCGGTCCATAACTCCAAAACAAATGAATAATATTAAACAAAGTGGGTACGAGGACCCGTCGCGCACCAATACAAACAACACGAAATCTGAACAACAAACAATCTCTGACAAAGACATGAGGGGAAACAGAGGTTAAATACATAACAGGTAATGAATGGGATTGAAACCAGATGTGAAGGAAGACAAGAAAAAAACAATGGAAATTGAAAAATGGATCAATGATGGCTAGAAGACCGGTGACATCGACCGCCGAGCACCGCCCGGACAAGGAGAGGCATCGACTTCGGCAGAAGTCGTGACAAGAACATGACTCGACAAGAACAGATAAAGGACATAACTATATACATGTATAATTTTGGGGATTCCTCATGTCTTACTTATTGGTAGGAAGAAGTTTGGTCCAAATCGGATGTTGGTTACTATATTTATTGAATATTATCTGAATCCTGTAAATTAAAATGGCCAATATGGGTGCAATCAATTAGATACATTTTTCTGAGATCAAATTTTATTTCAACAAGATAATGTTTCATTAATGCCAATCTTACCTCTTAACTTCAGAAACAATTTGTCATGGCTTGCAGAAATAACAATGGTGCCGGAGGTGATGGCTGCCGTTTTACGTGCTACTAACCAACTGAGCTATTTTGTTCGTTTTTTCACATTGTTTGTAACTCATTTTGTACATAAAGTTGCTGCTACCGTCTCTTATTACTGAACATAGCTTCTGGACATCAGAACAGCAATTACTCACCTAGAACTGAACAAAGATTTTTTATTTAATGAGTCCAACGCAAAGGATATACTGCTTTCCGGAGACCAGGCCCAAATGGGTTTTCTGTGCATCAGCAGGACAGAGCAGCTACGTCTGTCAATAACAGCTGGTTCGCGATGTCTAATATTAAATTAGTCTTGAGGTATTGCTCGCCTAAGGTAGAGTACCTCATGATAAGTTGTAGACCACACTATCTACCAAGAGAGTTCTCATCTATGTTATTCGTAGTCGTCTATTTACCACCACAAACTGATGCTGGCACTAAGACCGATGCTGGCACTAATGCACTCAACGAGCTGTATACGGCCATAAGCAAAGAAGAAAATGCTCCCTGTCTGAGTCTGTAAAACCAACATATTTCAAGGAGACCACTCAAGTCCCTGTGCCCAAGAACATGAAGGTAACCTGCCTAAATGACTACCGCCCCATAGCACTCATGTCGTTAGCCATGAAGTGCTTTGAAAGACTGGACATGGATCACATGAACACCATCATCCTGGAAACCCTAGACCCACTCCAACCGCCCCATTAGAGCGACAGATGACTCAATCTCAATCACACTCCACACTGCCCTTTCCCACCTGTACAAAAGGAACACCTATGTGAGAATGTTGTTCATTGACTACAGCTCAGCGTTCAACACCATAGTGTCCCGAAAGCTCATCACTAAGCTAAGGACCCTTGGACTAAACACCTCCCTCTGCAACTGGATCCTGGACTTCCTGGTGATAAGGGTAGGCAACAACACATCTGCCACACTGATCCTCAACACCAGGGCCACTCAGGTGTACATACTTAGTCCTTTCCTGTACTCCCTGTTCACTCATGACTGCATGGCCAGGCACGACTCCAACACCATCATTAAGTTTGCTGACGACAAAACAGTGATAGGCCTGATCACGACAATGATGAGACAGCCTATAGAGAGGAGGTCAGAGACCTGGCTTTGTGGTGCCATGACAACAACCTCTCCCTCAATGTGAGCAAGACAAAGGAGATGATCGTGGACTACAGGAAAATGAGGGCCGGACACGCCCCCATTAACATCGACGGGGCTGAAGTGGAGCGGGTCTCCAGAACCTCAAAAAGTTCCACAGCTGCACCATCAAGAGCATCCTGACCGGTTGCATCCCCGCTTGGTATGGCAACCGCTCTGCATCCGACCGTATGGCACTACAGAGGGTAGTGCAAACGGCCCAGTACATCACTGGGGCCAAGCTTCCTGCAATCCATGACCTCTATAGCAGGTGGTGTCAGAGGAAGGCCCTAAAAATTGTCAAAGACTCCAGCCATCCTAGTCATAGACTGTTCTCTCTGCTACCGCACGGGAAGCGGTACCGGAGCACCAAGTCTAGGTCCAAAAGGCTCCTACCAAAACAGCTTCTACCCCAAAGCTATACAATGAATCAAATGGCCACCTGGACTATTTACACTGACCTACTTTGTTTTTACACTGCTGCTACTTGTTGTTTATAATCTATGCATAGTCACTTTAACCCTACCTACATGTACAAATGACCTCGACTAACCTTTACCCCCCGCACATTGACTCGGTACCGGTTCCCCCTGTATATAGCCTCGTTATTGTTATGTAATTTTCTTGTGTTACTTTTTAAAAAATAGTTTAGTTTATTTAGTAAGTATTTTCTTAACTCTATTTCTTGAACTGCATTGTTGGCTTGTAAGTACACATTTCATGGTAAGGTCTCTACACCTGTTGTATTCAACGCTTGTGACAAATGAAATTAGATTTGATTTGACATGGAACGACTCTTGCATGATTTCTACTTAAGTTTAGCTAAGAGTCTGTGTGTGTGTGTGTGTGTGTGTGTGTGTGTGTGTGTGTGTGTGTGTGTGTGTGTGTGTGTGTCTGTTTCACCGCCACACATGTTTTTCCTTGAAAGTCATTCCCTGAAATAACAACACTCCGTTTGTCCTTTGACTAATGGCTGTTGGATGGTGATTCTTTTTTTTGACAGGCGTCCCTGTTTCCCTCTGTACAAAGTCCTGTGCTGTCTTAGATGTTCTGACTACATCTTGTTTAGTGGTTGGGGTTTGTATACTGCATACCATAACACATTTCCTTTGTTTATTTATATACAGTGCCTTGCGAAAGTATTCGGCCCCCTTGAACTTTGCGACCTTTTGCCACATTTCAGGCTTCAAACATAAAGATATAAAACTGTTTTTTTTTGTGAAGAATCAACAACAAGTGGGACACAATCATGAAGTGGAACGACATTTATTGGATATTTCAAACTTTTTTAACAAATCAAAAACTGAAAAATTGGGCGTGCAAAATTATTCAGCCCCTTTACTTTCAGTGCAGCAAACTCTCTCCAGAAGTTCAGTGAGGATCTCTGAATGATCCAATGTTGACCTAAATGACTAATGGTGATAAATACAATCCACCTGTGTGTAATCAAGTCTCCGTATAAATGCACCTGCACTGTGATAGTCTCAGAGGTCCGTTAAAAGCACAGAGAGCATCATGAAGAACAAGGAACACACCAGGCAGGTCCGAGATACTGTTGTGAAGAAGTTTAAAGCCAGATTTGGATACAAAAAGATTTCCCAAGCTTTAAACATCCCAAGGAGCACTGTGCAAGCGATAATATTGAAATGGAAGGAGTATCAGACCACTGCAAATCTACCAAGACCTGGCCGTCCCTCTAAACTTTCAGCTCATACAAGGAGAAGACTGATCAGAGATGCAGCCAAGAGGCCCATGATCACTCTGGATGAACTGCAGAGATCTACAGCTGAAGTGGGAGACTCTGTCCATAGGACAACAATCAGTCGTATATTGCACAAATCTGGCCTTTATGGAAGAGTGGCAAGAAGAAAGCCATTTCTTAAAGATATCCATAAAAAGTGTTGTTTAAAGTTTGCCACAAGCCACCTGGGAGACACACCAAACATGTGGAAGAAGGTGCTCTGGTCAGATGAAACCAAAATTGAACTTTTTGGCAACAATGCAAAACGTTATGTTTGGCGTAAAAGCAACACAGCTCATCACCCTGAACACACCATCCCCACTGTCAAACATGGTGGTGCAGCATCATGGTTTGGGCCTGCTTTTCTTCAGCAGGGACAGGGAAGATGGTTAAAATTGATGGGAAGATGGATGGAGCCAAATACAGGACCATTCTGGAAGAAAACCTGATGGAGTCTGCAAAAGACCTGAGACTGGGACGGAGATTTGTCTTCCAACAAGACAATGATCCAAAACATAAAGCAAAATCTACAATGGAATGGTTCAAAAATAAACATATCCAAGTGTTAGAATGGCCAAGTCAAAGTCCAGACCTGAATCCAATCGAGAATCTGTGGAAAGAACTGAAAACTGCTGTTCACAAATGCTCTCCATCCAACCTCACTGAGCTCGAGCTGTTTTGCAAGGAGGAATGGGAAGAAATTTCAGTCTCTCGATGTGCAAAACTGATAGAGACATACCCCAAGCGACTTACAGCTGTAATCGCAGCAAAAGGGGGCGCTACAAAGAATTAACTTAAGGGGGCTGAATAATTTTGCACGCCCAATTTTTCAGTTTTTGATTTGTTAAAAAAGTTTGAAATCTCCAATAAATGTCGTTCCACTTCATGATTGTGTCCCACTTGTTGTTGATTCTTCACAAAAAAATACAGTTTTATATCTTTATGTTTGAAGCCTGAAATGTGGCAAAAGGTCGCAAAGTTCAAGGGGGACGAATACTTTCGCAAGGCACTGTATATACCCTGGACAAAAATATAAACGCTAATATATGGATATTTTATGCATCTGTTGGTCAAAGATACCTTAAAAAAAAGGTAGGGGCGTAGATCAGAAAACCAGTCAGTATGTGGTGCGACCATAATTTGCCTCATGCAGCGTGACACATCTCCTTCGGATAGAGTTGATCAGGCTGTTGATTGTAGTCTGTAGAATGTGGTCCCACTCCTCTTCAATGGCTGTGCAAAGCTGTTAGATATTGGCAGGAACTGGAACACGCTGTCGCGCACGTCGATCCAGAACATTCCAAACGTGCTCAATGGATGACCTGTCTGGTGCGTACGAGGCCATGAAATAACTGGAATGTTTTCAGCTTCCAGGAATTGTGTACAGATCTTTGCAACATGGGGCCGTGCATTATCATACTGAAACAGGAGGTGATGGTGGTGGATAAATGGCACGACAATGGGTCTCAGGATCCCGTCACGGTATCTCTGTGCATTCAAATGGCCATCGATAATATGCAATTGTTTTCATTGCCCGTAGCTTAAGCCTGCCCATACCATAACCCCACCACTACCATGGGGCACTCTGTTCACAATGTTGACATCAGCAAACTGCTCGCCCACACAGTGCTATCTGCACGGTAAAGTTGATTCTGGGATTCTTCTGTGAAGAACACACTTCTCCAGCATGCCAGTGGCCATCGAAGGGGAGTGAAGGTGAGCCCACAGAAGTCGGTTATGACACTGAACTGCACTCAGGTCAAGACCCTGAGATGGCTTCTGACCGTTTGTACAGAAATACTTGAATTATGCAAACCCAGTTTTATTCACATTCCTGCAGTCAGCATGCCAATTGCACGCTCTGTGGCACTGTGTTGTGTGACAAAACAGCACATTTTAGAGTGGCCTTTTATTATCCCCAGCACAAGGTGCACCTGTGTAATGATTATGCCTTTTAATCAGCTTCTTGATATGCCACACCTGTCAGGTGGATGGATTATCTTGGCAAAGTGAAATGCTCACTAACAGGGATGTAAACAAATTTGTGCACCAAATTTGACAAAAATAAGATTTTTGTGTGTATGGAAAAATGTAGGGATCTTTTATTTCAGCTCATAAAACACGAGACCAAAGCTATACATGTTGCGTTTATATTTTTGTTCAGTGTATTTGATACATATACATTTTACACACATTTGACATGCATGGTGCATTTTTACACAGTAGTTATATAATTAAGATATTGTTTTTTAATTATACAGTGCATTCGGAAAGTATCCAGACCAATTGTGTCACGCCCTGACCTTAGAGAGCCGTTTTATTTCTCTATTTGCTGAGGTCAGGGTGTGATGTGGGGTGGCATTCTATGTTTTGTATTTCTTTCTATTTGGCCGAGTGTGGTTCCCAATCAGAGGCAGCTGTCTATCGTTGTTCATACTTAGGTAGCCTTTTCCCACCTATGTTGTGGGATTTTTGTACAGCTCTTGTAGCCTACGGAACGGTACGTTCATTTTGGTTTCACTTTGTTATTTTGTTGCTGGTTCTCATTTAAATAAATATGATGACCACAAATTACACTGCGCCTTGGTCTCCTTCAAACAACAATTTCCACATTTTGTTATGTTACAGCCTCATTCTAAAATGGATTAACTTCTTGGCGCACCAATCCCGTTAGCGGGATCATTTTCGTCAACATCCGCTGAATTGCAGAGCGCCAAATTCAAATTTATTTACAAAAAATATTTAATTTTCATGAAATCACAAGTGCAAATATAACAAAACACAGCTTAGCTTGTTGTAAATCCACCTGGCGTGTCAAATTTAAAAAAAGCTTTACAGCAAAAGCTATCCAAGCGTTTATGTTAGGACATCTCTCTCAGCAGACAAAACATTACAAACAGCTAGCAGCAAAGTAGATTGGTCACGAAAGTCAGAAAAGCAATAAAATGAATCGCTTACCTTTGATGATCTTCTGATGTTTGCACTCACGAGACTCCCAGTTACACAATAAATGTTCCTTTTGTTTGATAAAGATTATTTTTATATCCAAAAACCTCCATTTGGTTGGCGCGTTTTGTTCAGAAATCCACAGGCTCGTGCAGGTCATGACGGGCAGACGAAAATTCCAAATAGTATCCGTAAAGTTCGTAGAAACATGTCAAACATTTTTTATAATCAATCCTCAGGTTGTTTTTACAATAAATAATCGATAATATTTCAACCAGACCCTAGCTTTTTCAATAGGAGAGAGAGAGAAAATGTCTGCTCCAAGCTGTTGCGCATGCAAAACTCTGCTGGCACCCAGCTATGCACTGACGCGATGTGATCGTTCTCGCTAAATTTTCAGAGTAAAAGCCTGAAACTATGTCTAAAGACTGTTCACACCATGTGGAAGCCATAGGGAAAAGAATCTGGTTGATATCCCTTTAAATGGAGGGAAGGCATGCAATGGAAAAGGGAGTTTTGTTTCTCTTAGGCACTTCCTTTTCCAATTTTCCTCAGGTTTTCGCCAGCAAAATCAGTTATGTTATACTCACAGACAATATTTTGACAGTTTTGGAAACTTTAGAGTGTTTTCTATCATAATCTGACATAATCTGAATTATATGCATATTCTAGATTCTGGGCCTGAGAAATAGCCAGTTTCATTTGGGTTCATACACTCAACAGGTTAACACAGTGTCGAAAGAAGGGCCAGATGTAATCAGAATGGTGTCGTCTGCGTAGAGGTGGATCAAAGAATCACCCGCAGCAAGAGCAACATCATTGATATATACAGAGAAAAGGGTCGGCCCGAGAATTGAACCCTGTGGTACCCCCATAGAGACTGCCAGAGGTCCGGACAACTGGCCCTCCGATTTGACACACTGAACTCTATCTGAGAAGTAGTTGGTGAACCAGGCGAGGCAGTCATTTGATACACACACACACACACACACATCCATAGAACAGTTGTCTCAACTTACGATAAACGTGTCTTACGCATCACTGTATGTAACCTACTGCGCTCATAGTTTTTTCCTGCTTTGTCCTCTTCTCAGGGCAGGGGGCTCTCCTCCTTCAACTGGGAAGGTTTCTTGTAGCTTGATTAGGGCTTCATAGGCGCTTGTAAATTCCATCCTTTGCGTTCCCCTCCATACCCACAGTACTGCCTGGAAGCGGAGCTGAGGCTTGATCCCCTTTTCCTCCAGTGACTGTCTGATCGGAATTTATTCCTTGAATCGAATGGACCGGCCGTCCATTTTGTTCTCCTTTCCCCCATGTATTTTGATCTGATAGTTCCACAGTCTGAAGATTACAATGCAAGAGTCTTTAGCATTCTTTCACACCGATGGCATCATTCCAGATCTTCTGGTCATATATCCACATCAAATTCCTACATTTAACCTTTTAGTCATTTAGCAGAGTGACTTATCTTATCCAAAGCGACTTACAGTTAGTGCATTCATCTTAAGATAGCTAGATTGGATAACCACGTATCACAGGCTTAGTAAGTACATTTTCCTCAAAGTAGCTATCAGCAGAGTCAGAGCTAGACGGGGGAGGGGGGTCAAGTGCAAGTGCTGGTTCAGGATTATTATTCTAAAATATTTTTGGGGGTGGGGGGGATTAGGAGGGGTATTATTTCAAATACTGTTTGAAGAGGTAGTGTTTTAGATGTCCAGCTTGGACTGGGCTCCCATAGAAGTGGGAGGGCCAAGAGACCAGAGGTGGCAGAATGGAGTGCTCGGGTTGGGGTGTAGGGTTTGAGCATAGCCTAAAGGTAGGGAGGGGCAGTTCCTCTTGCTGCTCCATAGATAAGCACCATGGTCTTGTAGTGGATGCGAGCTTCAACTGGAAGCCAGTGGAGTGTGCAGAGGAGCAGGGTGACATGAGAGAACTTTTAAAGGTTGAAAACCAGGTGGGCTGCAGCGTTCTGGATAAGTTGCAGGGGGTTGACAGTCAAAACTGTTCGCTGCTCTGGCCCCCCAATGGTGGAACAAACTCCCTCACGACGCCAGGACAGCGGAGTCAATCACCACCTTCCGGAGACACCTGAAACCCCACCTCTTTAAGGAATACCTAGGATAGGATAAAGTAATCCTTCTCACCCCCCCCCCCCCCTTAAAAGATTTAGATGCACTATTGTAAAGTGGCTGTTCCACTGGATGTCATAAGGTGAACGCACCAATTTGTAAGTCGCTCTGGATAAGAGCGTCTGCTAAATGACTTAAATGTAAATGTAAATGATAGCACAAGCAGGGAGCCCAGCCAACAGCAAGTTAAGTAGTCCAGACGGGAGATGACAGGACCTGCGCTGCTTCTTGTTTGAGGTAGGGTCTTACTCTATGTATGTTGAAGAGTATGAACCTGCAGGAGCAAGTTACTGCTTTGATTTGCTTTGATTTGGTGTTGTCCAGGGTCACGCCAAGGTTCTTTGCACTCTCGCAGGGCGACACTGTGGAGTTGTCAACCGTAATGGAGGGGAGGCCTTCCCCTGGAGTAAGAGCAGCTCTGTCTCGTCAAGGTTGAGCTTGAGATGGTGGGCCGACATCCAAGCTGGGATATCTGCCAGGCATGCAGAGATGCGTTTTGCCACCTGGGTATCAGTAGGGGGGGTAGTAGTTGAGTGTCATCCACATAGCAAGGATAGTAGAGACCATGTGAGAATATGACGGAGCTGAGTGACTTGGTGTATAGAGAGAAGAGGAGAGGGCCTAGAACCGAGCCCTGGGGGACACCAGTAGTGAGAGTACATGGTGCAGACACAGATCCTCTTGACGTCACCTGGTAGGAGCTGCCTGCCTGGTAGGATTCAATCCAAGAGTGTGCAGAGCCAGAGATGCCCAGCCCTGAGTGGGTGGTGAGGAGGATCTGATGGGTCGAAGGCAGTGGATAGATCTAGGAGGATGAGAACAGAGGAGAGACAGTCAGCTTCGGCAGTGTGGAGAGCCTCCGTGACACAGAGAAGAGCAGTCTCTGTTGAGTGACCCGTCCTGAAGCCTGACTGGTTAGGGTCAAGAAGATTGTTCTGTGAGAGATAACTAAAGAGTTGATCAGGGACAGCACGCTCAATTGTTTAGGAAATAAATGCATCTTTCCGGCCCTCCACAGGAGAAGCTAGAGCACGATGGGATAAGGAGATCCCGGCCGGCCAAACCCTCCCCTAACCCGGTCGACGTTGGCCCAATTGTGCGGCGCCTCATGGATCTCCAGGTCGCAGCTGGCTGCGACACAGCCCAGGATCAGATCTGAGTCTGTAGTGATGCAGTGCCTTAGACCGCTGCGATACTCGGGAGGCCCACAGGTCTATAGTTTTTGACATCAGATGAGTCGAGTATTGGTTTCTTGAGGAGGGGAGCGACTCGGGCCATTTTGAAGTCAGAGGGGACGCAGCTAGTATGAGTTGATGAGGGAAGTGAGGAATGGTAGAGATGGTTTTAAGAAGGGAGGAGCAGATGGGGTTGAGCGGGTAGGTTGTCGAGCGGCCAGACTGCGCTAGTCACAGGATTTAATCTGGCGAGAGAGAGGGGTGAGAAAGATATCAAGGTGTAGGTTAGTTCTGTGTGAGTGAGACCAGTGGACTCAATTGGCTGAGTGAATGAGTAGTGGATGTTGTCAACTTATTTTTAAAGTGGTTGACAAAGTTGTCCACAGAGATGGAGGGAGGGGTAGGAGGTGGAGGATTAAGGAGGGAAAGGAGAAGGTGGAAAAGAGTTTCCTAGGTTTAGAGACAGAAGCTTGAGTGATAGAAAGGGGCTTTAGCAGTGGATACAGAGGAATTAGAAGGTAGAGAGGAGGGTGTGAAAGGATGATAACTAAACTTCTGGAGGACCTTTCTTCCATTTTCGTTCAGCTGCCCGCAGCCCTTTTCTGTAAACTCGCAATGGGTCACAGCCACGGAGCAGGGGGTTGAGGGGAGAACCAGCTGGGAAGAAAGGGGACAGTGCAAGTCATAAGATGTGGAAAGCAATGAGGGGAGGGTCAAAGAGGCAGAATCAGGAGACAGGAGGGAAAATGATTTATCAGAAGGGAAAGATGATAGGATAGAAGAGGAAATAGTAGTGGGAGAGAGAGAGCAAAGATTACGGTGGCGCATGACCAACTGGGTACGGGCTAAGTGGTTAGGGTTGGAGAAAAGGGGGACAGAAATTGAACGAAAGAAGTGATCAGAGACCTGGAGGGGGTTTTGCATTGAGATTAGTGGGCAAACAGCCTCTAGTAAAGATGAGGTCAAGCGTATTGCCTGCCATGTGAGTTGGAGGGGATTAGAAAACGGTAAGGCCAAAAGAGGCAAGGAGAGGAAAGAGAGAGTTGGAAAGAAATGAGTCGAAGGCAGACGTCGGGAGGTTGAAGTCGCCAAGTACGAAGAGCGGTGAGCCATCGTCAGGAAATTAGCTTATCAAGGTGTCAAGCTCATTGAGGAACTCTCCAAGGGCATCTGGTGGGCAATAGATGACAACAATGTTAAGCTTGAGTAGACACGTGACAGTGACAGCATAGAATTCAAATGAGGAGATGGACAGGTGAGAGAGGGAGAAAAGAGAAAATCTCCACTTCGGAGAAATGAGTAGACCTGTGCCACCTCCGAGACGGTCAGATGCTCTTGGACTGTGAGACAAAACGTAGTCAGATGAAGAGAGAGCAGCTGGAGTAGCAGTGTTCCCTGGGGTGATCCATGTCTCTGTCAGGGCCAAAAAGTCAAGGGACTGAAAGGCAGTATAGGCTGAGATGAACTCAACGTTCTTGACCGCAGATCAAATGCTGCCAGAGACACGGAATTCCACACGGGTTGTGCGTGCAGGGTACACTAAACTAGAAGGGTTGCAGCCAAGGAGTGGGGAGCGTCTGTATAGCCTACAGGGAGAGGAGCGTACAGGTATAGAAAACACACATAGTTGCCCAAGCTAAAAAGGAGCAAACCTTGTATTGTCTGAATAACTAGGTAAGATACTCAAGTGAGAGAGGGGTGAGGATACTTCCTGTCTTCTCCCTTTTCCTCGTCAATATTCTCATGTTATTTCATCTCATTGGGTTTTCTTCATGTTTCGTCTCATTAGGTTTTCTCATGTTGTTTCGTCTCATTAGGTTTTCTCATGTTGTTTCGTCTCGTTAAGTTTTCTCATGTTGTTTCGTCTTATTAGGTTTTTTCATGTTGTTTCGTCTCATTAAGTTTTCTCATGTTATTTCATCTCATTAGGTTTTCTCATGTTGTTTTGTCTCATGAAGTTTTCTCATGTTATTTCATCTCATTAGGTTTTCTAATGTTGTTTCATCTCATTAGGTTTTCTCATGTTGTTTTGTCTCCTTTGGTTTTCTCATGTTGTTTCATCTCATTAGGTTTTCTCATGTTGTTTCGTCTCGTTAGTTTTTTTCATGTTTTTTCGTCTCATTAGGTTTTCTCATGTTGTTTCATCTCATTAGGTTTTCTCATGTTGTTTCATGGGGTGGCAGATAATCTAGTGGTTAGAGCGTTGGACTAGTAACCGGAAGGTTGCAGGGTCGAAGCTGAGCTGACAAGATAAAAATCTGGAAGTTAACCCACTGTTCCTAGGCCGTCATTGAAAATAAGAATTTGTTCTTACCTACTTAAATAAAGGTAAAATAAAAAAATTAGGTTCTCATATTGTTTCGTCTCATTAGGTTTTATTGCTAGTCCAATTCATCTTCAAAAGGCTGCAACTTTGTTTCCAAAAAGCTAATTGTGTTATCTTGTTTGTTCATGTGCACGCCTTGTTTGTGCGTGTCTGACACGGTAGCCTGTACATTCTTTTCGAGCAAATCTACTTTTATAAAAACAGATTGTAGAAGTTTGTTTGTTTTGGTGTGCATTGACAGCATTTTAGCTATGTTTTCCTGGATAGCCCTTAACGATAACCCCCAAAAAACAATCAATGCAGCAGCGGGAACAGAGCTGGGGAACTGACAAATATAGGGGAGGAAATGAACAGGAGATAAGTGAGTCCAGGTGAGTCCAATAACGCTGATGCGAGTGACGAGAGAAGGCGGGTGTGGGTGATGGATGGCAGGAGTGCATGATGCAGGGTAATCTGGCGTCCTCAAGTGCCAGGGGGAGGGAAGAGCGGGAGCAGACGTGACAGTACCCCTCCCTCTTGGGACGCCACCCAGCGTCCCACCTGGGCGAACCGGTTGAGACATGGGCACAGGGCATGCCGGATGGGGCGTGAAAGCCCGGGGAACCATCAGGAGCGTGAGAGCCTAGCGAGCCGGTTTAGGCATGGGAGCCTGACAATCCGGCCGGGGCCGGAGTGCATGATGCAGGGTAATCTGGCGCCCTCAAGCGCCAGGGGGATGGAAGAGCGGGAGCAGACGTGATAATCATGCAGGATTCATCAGCTGGAATTGAAAGACTTGTTGCCATGTCCCTTTCTCTGCGAATAGTCATTCTAATGGAATCCAGAAAGATCAAAACCCTGTCCTCAAACTTTTAGATCAAAACCCTGTCCTCAAACTTTTAGATCAAAACCCTGTCCTCAAACTTTTAGATCAAAACCCTGTCCTCAAACTTTTAGATCAAAACCCTGTCCTCAAACTTTTAGATCAAAACCCTGTCCTCAAACTTTTAGATCAAAACCCTGTCCTCAAACTTTTAGATCAAAAGGTGCAAAGTTATGGGCAAAGACACAAAACATCCACATTAAATAACATGTAAAACAACCACTTTTTATGCAGTATTAATTTACCATCCTTACAAACTACTTAATGTAAATGTACATTAGTGTATTGTACATAGAATGGTCATCTAGGTTTGTAGCTGTAGACTTTCCTTCAGCATGAAGAAAAAACTATGCACAATACAGTAATTGAGTACATTGAGACATCAAGTGGTTTGTGACGATGTGATGTGATCATGTGGCTCAGTTGATAGAGCATGGCGTTTGTAATGCCAGGGTTGTGATTTTTGATTCCCACAGGTGACCAGTATGTAATTGTATGCACTCACTACTGTAAGTTGCTCTGGATAAGAGTTTCTACTAAAATGGACAAGGAATGAATAGACCATTTCAGTTTTCACATAGAAATTTTTTATTTCAAGAAACTAGAAAACGTATATCAACGTACCGTATATCAAGTATTTTTATAGTCCACAAGTATAATCAGATTAACAGTTTTGTACAGGTAATTATCAGACTCAAGTTACAAATGCTGGTAAACACTCAAATACATTTAGTTTTAATAATAAATCTCACAAAAGTTGTGCACTGGGCCTTTACTAGTTCTGTATTAGCAGACTGATTCAGACGTCTTCAGCGCAAGCAATTTTATTTCTTCTGCAACCCCTGACCCTCCCCCTCCCCCCCTCTCCCCAGTCAAAAATCGCAGCACACCCACCCCCAAACTACTTCCCGCAGCTATAGGAGCTACTCACTCCCCATGCATCCTACTGGTACACGCATCCGCCTCCGAGTCTTGGAGCCGAGTGCCGAGTGCTTTTTGTTGACATTTAGACTGAAAGCATCTGATCCAGCCGATCTCATGAGAGTGGTTTCTCTGCTATGGTTTAGCTTTGCATTGTCACTGAAACTTTCCCGGAGGCCCCCGTTGGCGAAGTACCTGCCACAAGGGTGCAACCTCCACAGTCCCACCGGGGGTTACAGCTAACAGCATTAGGACTGCACCAGGCACCATGCTATTTATACATGAAGTAGAAACTCTTGAAGTAGCCAAGACACGCTAATAATAAAAAAACACCTGTGGTTCAATGCTTTCTCTTCAAACATTTTTATCATTACAACGTGCCATCATGTCACCATCTTTATTCAACTCACACTTCTCCTCTGTGTATAATATGAGGGGATCTTGAGGACTGCTACTGGGAAGCCCAGTATTAACACCATCAGCTATGACACACAGTATCTATCAACACTAATGAGGAGTCGATGTCCGCAGCATCATCGGTATAGAATCCCGGCACACGTGACCAACCCTCCTCTCTATCACTCTATTTATAGTCCACGGAAGAGAACACCGTTGTTCTTCGAAGGCTTTACCCTTGAAATATGATGACTTTGTTGTTTTTAAATTCCGTGTCAGTTGACTTTGTGATACTATAATGGGTGAGCAGCATCCACTTTGGCTCAGGGTGCCTGTGTTGGAATGTGCTGAGTTGTTTCTTTGATGGGTGGAATAAAGACTGGCCCTGGTGTGAGCTGAAGGTAACCTGAGCAATGGGTGTTTTGTCTCCTGTCCCCTCTCTACTTCCCTGGCTGCTTGTGTTGCCAGGTCTGATCTGTCTATTCTAACGGACTGCTTGGGTTGCCAGGTCTGATCCATCTATTCTTATTGACTGCTTGGGTTGCCAGGTCCGATCCATCTATTCCAAAGCTTCAATCAGGAGTCCACGAAGACAGAATTCATCAAATAAAAAAATCAAATCGGATTTTATTCGTCGTATGTGTCGAAAACAACAACTGTCGACCTTACAGTGAAATGCTTACTTACAAGCCCCTAACCAACAATGAGGTTTAAAAAAAATACGGATAAGAATAAGAAATAAAAGTAACAAGTAATTAAAGAGTAGTAACAATAGCGAGACTATATACAGGGGGGTACCGGTACGGAGTCAATGTGCTAGTTGATGTGCTAGTCAATGGGTTAGTGAGGTAATATGCAAAGATGATAACAACAGAGAGCAGTAGTGGTGTAAAAGAGGGCGGGCAATGCAAATAGCCTGGATAGCCATTTGATTAGATGTCCAGGAGTCTTATGGCTTGGGGGTAGAAGCTGTTTAGAAGCCTCTTAGACCTAGACTTGGTGCTCTGGTACCGTTTGCCGTATGGTCGCAGAATGAACCGTCTATGACTAGGATGGGTGGAGTCTTTGGCAATTTTTAGGGCACGGTGTCAGAGGCACACCAAGGAACACACACACCAAGGAACTTGAAGCTCTCAACCTGCTCCACTGCTGCCCCGTCGATGAGAATGGGGGCATGCACGGTCCTCTTTTTCCTGTAGTCCACAATCATCTCCTTTCGTCTTGATCACGTTGAGGGAGAGGTTGTTGTGCTGGCACCACACGGCCAGGTCTCTGACCTCCTGTCTCGTTGTTGCTAGTGATCATGTATACCACTGTTGTGTCATCGGTAAAATGAATGATGGTGTTGGAGTCGTGCCTGGCCGTGCAGTCATGAGTGAACAGGGATTACAGGAGGGGACTGAGCACGCACCCCTGAGGGGCCCCTGTGTTGAGGGTCAGCATGTCGGATGTGTTGTTAACTACCCTTACTACCTGGGGGTGGCCTGTCAGGAAGTCCAGGACCAGTTGCAGAGGGAGGTGTTTAGTCCCAGGGTCCTTAGCTTATTGATGAACTTTGACGGCACGATGGTGTTGAACCCTGAGCTGTAGTTAATGAATGGCATTCTCACATAGGTGTTCCCTTTGTCCAGGTGGGAAAAGAAAGTGTGGAGTGCAATTGAAATTGCATCATCTGTGGATCTGTTGGGGCGGTATGCAAATTGGATTGGCTCTAGGGTTTATGGGATAATGGTGTTGATGTGAGCCATGACCAGCCTTTTGAAGCACTTCATGGCTACAGACGTGAGTGCTACGGGTCGGTAGTCATTTAGGCAGGTTACCTTAGTGTTCTTGGGCACAGGCACTATGGTGGTCTGCTTGAAACATGTTGATATTACAGACTCGGACAGGGAGAGGTTGAAAATGTCAGTGAAGACACTTGCCAGTTGGTCAGCCCATGCTCACAGTAAATGTCCTGGTAATCCGTCTGGTTGCACATTTAACATCGAGATAGAAATTTGGTAAAACGGATTTAAGTTTACATTCATTAAAGTCCCCAGCTACTAGGAGCCCCGCCTCTGGGTGAGCGTTTTCTTGTTTGCTCATGGCAGAATACAGCTCATTCAATGCTGTCTTAGTGCCAGCCTCAGTCTGTGGTGGTATGTAAACAGCTACAAAAAATACAGATGAAAACTCTCTAGATAGATAGTGTGGTCTACAGCTTATCATGAGATACTCTACCTCAGGCAAGCAATAGCTCGAGACTTCCTTGGATATTGTGCAACAGCTGTTATTTACAAAAATACATAGTCCGCCGCCCCTTGTCTTACCAGACGCCACTCTTCTATCCTGCCGGTACAGCGTATAACCAGGCAGCTGTATGTTGATAGTGTCAGCCACGACTCTGTGAAGCATAAGATATTACAGTTTTTAATATCCTGTTGTTAGTTTAATCTTACGCGTAGATCATAGATTTTATTCTCCAAAGATTGCACGTTTGCTAGCAGATTGGAAGGAAATGGGGGTTTATTCGATCGCCTACGAATTCTCAGAAGGCAGCCCGCCCTCTGGACCCTTTTTCTCCGCCTTCTCTTCACGCAAATCACAGGGATCTGGGCCTGTTCCCGAGAAAGCAGTATATCATTTGCGTCCGGCTCCTCAGTCTCTTAAAAGGAAAAAAACGATTCTGTCAGTCCGTGGTGAGTAAACGCAATTGTAATCGGAAAATCATTTTCGGTCATAAGAGACGGTAGTGGCAACATTATGTACAACATAAGTAAAAAATAAGTTACAAACAACGCAAATAAACAAACAAAAAATCACAATCAGTTGGGGACACGTAAAACGTCAGCCTTTTCCTCCGGCGCCATTGTTACATCATATCAATGTTTAATAGCAGGACAGAAGTACATACAAAGACAACGCTTCAAGATTTATTTTTACATTTTTTATTTAACCTTTATTTAACTAGACAAGTCAGTTAAGAATGATGACGGCCTATCCCGGCCAAACCCGGACGACGCTGAGCCAATTGGGCGCCGCCCTATGGGACTCCCAATCACGGCCAGATGTGATACAGCCTGGATATATTGAGGAGTAATAATGTACTTTTAAAGATGGAATCCACATTAGGGGAAACTGCATCACTGTCCGCCCCAGCACCTCTGTTATTGTTTTGGTTTTGTTGCCGTGTTTGTATTTTACAGTAACTTCTTTGTTGGTGTAATATCCCAAATGGATGTGGCAGTTTCACCGTTAAGGATTCCAGTTTTAAAGAGAACTATGAAAATATTTTTATTTTGTAATTTATGACCTTTGTCTTCACCCTTCCATGATATTATCTTTCATCTTTCATACATCTAGATTCTCTACATATGTTTTGCCAGAGATATATATAAAAAAAAATGTTTTACAGTAATCTGCTAATATAACCAATCTTCCATTTAATAATGAGATTTAATGCCTGCAGTATATGAGTTCCTGTGCAGTGGCCAGGCAGCAGCAGGGCTGTCCAAGCACTCTGTCCTCTAGTCGAACCACTCTGTCTGTCTATGAATCAGCCATAAATATGCTCCTTTAATGAGGAGATTGTTTATTGTGCAGGACAGAGACTTAATGAACTAATAGATGTATGTTGAGGAGTTTTTTCTCAAAAATATGACTGGCCTTATGTGAACCCTATTGCTTTGTTATTAGTCTGAGTTTTATCACTACTGGGCCAATAGGCTTGACTTTGTCCTGATAGAAAAGGCAGGAGCTCCCCTGTCATCATCCAAGCTAATTTTAAATGTGGTGGATATATACCGTTAATGCTTTTTGTGTCATTGAAATGATATTGGCAAAAGTGGCGATTGGTGAAATCTAAGATGAGGGAGGATAACTTTTTTTAAATGAGTGTGGCCTTATAACAGCATATTGGATGACTGCCATTCATATTCCATTCCCCAAGCTCAATGTAACAGCGATAGGTTTAGGCTACTACATGATACTCAAATTTTCCCTGTACACATTATGAGGTTGCTACAACCTAGCCTATGAATGAAAGTTTAAATGTCAAGAGAATTTTGAATAATCAATGTGACAGAGTGTGTCTCATTCAATACCACCTTCCACACTCTTACCTGCATCTAGCTAATCTAGGGTGTAATTATTAGTCCAACAGTTGTACAGTGTCGCTTGACTTTTTCCAAATTTTGTTACGTTACAGCCTCATTCTAAAATGGGCTTAATAAAAATCCGAAAATAGTTTTTGGAAATATTTGGAAAGTTTTGCAAAAACAGATACCATTATTACGTAAGTATTCAGGCGTAAGTATTGATATGAGACTCAAAATTGAGCTCAGGTGCATCCTGTTTCCATTGATTATCCTTGAGATGTTTCTACAATTTGATTGGAATCCACCTGTGGTAAATTCTGATTGGACATGATTTGGGAAGGCACACGCCTGTCTCTATAAGGTCCCACAGTTGACAATGCATATCAGAGCAAAAACCAAGCCGTGAGGTTGAAGGAATTGTCCATACAGCTCAGAGTCCGGATTGTGTCGAGGCACATATCTGGGGAAAGGTACCAAAACATTTCTGCAGCATTGAACGTAGTGGCCTCCATCATTCTTAAATGGAAGAAGTTTGGAACCACCAAGAGTCTTCCTAGTGCTAACCACCCTGGCCAAACTGAGCAATCGGGGGAGAAGGGCCATGGTAAGGTGACCAAGAACCCGATGGTCACTCTGACAGAGCTCTAGACTTCCTGTGGGGAGATGGGAGTACCTTCCAGAAGGACAACCATCTCTGCAGCACTCCACCAATCAGGCATTTATGGTAGAGTGGCCAGACGGAAGCCACTCCTCAGTAAAAGGCACATGACTGCCCGCTTGGTGTTTGCTAAAAGACTCTTACGACCATGAGAAACAACATTCTCTGGTCTGATAAAACCAAGATTAAACTCTTTAACTTGAATGCCAAGCGTCACATCTGGAGGAAACCTATCACCATCCCTACGGTGAAGCATGGTGGTGGCAGCATCATGCTGTGGGGATGTTATTCCCGCGGAAGGGACTGGGAGACTAGTCAGGATCGAGGCAAAGATTAATGGAGCAAAGTACAGAGAGATCTTTGATGAAAACCTGCTCCAGTGCGCTCAGGACCTCAGACTGGGGGCGAAGGTTCACCTTCCAACAGGACAACGACCCTAAGCACACAGCCAAGACAACGCAGGACTGGCTTTGGAACATGTCTCTGAATGTCCTTGAGTGGCCCAGCCAGAGCCCCGACTTCAACACGATCAAACATCTCTGGAGAGACCTGAAAATAGCTGTGCAGCAACGCTCCCCATCCAACCTGACAGAGCTTGAGAGGATCTGCAGAGAATAATGAGAGAAACTCCCAAAATACAGGTGTGCCAAGTTTGTAGCGTCATACCCACGAAGACTCAAGGCTGTAATCGCAGTGAAAGGTGCTTCAAGAAAGTACTGAGTAAAGGGTCTGAATCCTTATGTAAATGTGATAATTATAAAAAAACATTTTTGCTTTGTCATTATGGGGTATTGTGTGTAGATTGATGAGGGAACAATGTAATCCATTTTAGAATAATGCTGTCATCAAGCAACATTTGGAAAAAGTCAAGGGATCTGAATACTTTCCCGATCGCACTGTAAATGTGTGTTCTAATCCTCTCACATTTTTCCTTCGCTTATGGACTTCAGTGCACAACACATCAGCTGTATGTGACCAGGCGAAAAAAAAACGTTCCTAGCTAAACCTTCATAACATGAGCGCTAACCGCTACACACAGCCTACCATTGTTATCATGTCATAGCCAACATAGCTACTAGAACTAACGTGTTAGTTAAATCGCTACTGTCATGCAGTACAGTGTAGTCAGAAATCAGATTAGCAGTTATACCGGTGGGCCCCCGTGGCAATACATTTATCAAATCAAAAGCTTATCTTGACTTGAAAGAGTTCCGGTGTTGGATAGCCATAGCCAGCTAGGTAACATAGCAACCCTCTCTGTTTGAGCCAAGTGTTTGGGTAGGCTAGTAGCTGCATTCACTAGCTAACTGAAAGTGAAAGTAAAAAGAAGTACAACCAAAATATCTTTACTCTTTCCCTTTCTCTCTGTCTCTCTTTCTATCTCTTGCTTCTCCTTATTGATGTCAATGTACCTAGAGGAGGACAGAAGCTAGCTGTCCTCCGGCTACACTATGGTGCTACGCTACAGAGTGCTGCTGAGGCTACTGTAGACCTTAATTGCAAAACAGTGTGTTTTATTCAATTATTTGGTGACATGAATATATTTAGTATAGTTTTATCTAAAAAGGATAACTTTTTTAAAGCTTCACTATTTAAAAATAAAAATAAAAAAAATCACAGAGGATGGCCCTCCCTTTCCTTTTCTGATGATCCTCTGATTGGCAGTTGCAGTACAGGATGGTATGAAGTTTTCCACCTTTCTGCGATACAGTATAGCCCATTTTGGACTTAGCAATGTACATTGGGGTCCAAAATTGTTGACACTCTTGATAAAAAATTTGCAATAATGACAGTATAAAATAAATAATTCAAATACTGAGCTATATTGTGTATAAAAAAAAGGGACATTATATTATTTTATACTAATACAATTGCTCAGAGAAAGAGACTTTGTTTAACAAGTAATCATTTTTTTCTCTAAAGGGTTAACACCTCTAAAGATTCTAATGAATAAAAGATCAAAATCATACCCCCAAGACATGCTAACCTCCCCTGTTGTTGGTAATGGTGAGAGGTTAGCATATCTGGGGGTATGATCTTTGATCCTATGTAACTTTCTCACTCATCATTATTCACGATGATCTGTAATCATGGTAGGATCCATATTAATGTAGAAGTGTTTAGAAACATTATATTCTTATTTATAATAAAAGTGACTCCAAAATGACTAAATACATGATTTACCATTCATTTCTATTGGGCACAATATAATCTGAAACAGATCCAAAACGAACCGCAAATGCATCTGAAGTAACAAGTTTGTAGAGGCATAAGTTTGATGAAGTCATTGGACGTCGCTGGAGTCTCCGGACTGGGGATCGTCGCTGGAGGCTCCGGACTGGGGATCGTCACTGGAGGCTCCGGACTGGGGATCGTCCCTGGAGTCTCCGGACTGGGGATCGTCGCTGGAGTCTCCGGAGACTGGTGATCGTCGCTGGAGTCTCCGGACTGGTGATCGTCGCTGGAGGCTCCGGACTGGTGATCGTCGCTGGAGGCTCCGGACTGAGGACTGTCGCTGGAGACCCCGGACTGGGGACCGTCGCTGGAGACCCCGAACAGGGGACCGTCGCTGGAGGCTCCGGACTGAGGATCGTCGCTGGAGGCTCCAGACTGGAGATCGTCGCTGGAGGTTCCGGACTGTGACCCGTCGTAGGAGGTTTCGGACTGTGGCCCGTCGTTGAAGGTTCCGGACTGTGGCCCGTCTTTGAAGGTTCTGGACTGTGGTCCGCCGTTGAAGGTTCCGGACTGTGGCCCGTCGTTGGAGGTTCTGGACCGTGAAACGTTGCCGGAAGCTCTGGAGTGGGAACTGTCGCTGGAAGCTCTGGACTGGGAACTGTCGCCGGAAGCTCTGGACTGGGAACTGTCGCTGAAAGCTCTGGACTGTGGAGGCGCAATGGATACCTGATGCGTGGTGCCGGCACTGGTGGTACCGGGCTGAAGACACGCATCTCAGGGCGAGTGCGGGGAGCGTTGTCTCTGATCCCCAGTCAGAGACAACGATAAACAGCTGCCTCTGATTGGGAACAATATCAGGCCACCATAAACATACAAATACCTAGACCTACAAAATCACTAGACAATACAAACCCCTAGACAATATAAAAACTAGCGTATCCACCCTAGTCACACCCTGACCTAACCAAAATATAAAGAAAACAGAGATATCTCAGGTCAGGGCGTGACACTTTGACGCCTTCCTTTTTGATTAAAAAAGTATTACTTGTTAAACAAAATCACTTTCTCTGAGCAATTGTTTTAGTATTCAAATAATTGTATTAGTATAAAATGTCCCAATTTTTTTGAGCGCACAATATACCTCAGTATTTGATGTATTGATTTTATACAGTCATTATTGCTCATCTTTATCAAGGGTGTCAATATTTGTGTACTCCACTGTAAAGACAATAATCATACTATAAAGATGCCCTGCTAGATCCTTATGCTAAGTATGGCATAGTATTCCCATTATGCAGTTTAGGTCATTTATCACAGCTACAAATAATCTCTACAGTAAGAGTTTGCATAATATTATTCATGTGTTGTTGTTGGCCTGGTTCACAATCAAGGATGCCAATAGTTGTGGCTGAACTGTGTTGTTGGCCTGGTTCACAATCAAGGATGCCAATAGTTGTGGCTGAACTGTGTTGTTGGCCTGGTTCACAATCAAGGATGCCAATAGTTGTGGCTGAACTGTGTTGTTGGCCTGGTTCACAATCAAGGATGCCAATAGTTGTGGCTGAACTGTGTTGTTGGCCTGGTTCACAATCAAGGATGCCAATAGTTGTGGCTGAACTGTGTTGTTGGACCGTCTCTATCAATCTGTCTCTTAGTATCTGTGTGTTTCTCTACCCATATCCTCCCACACTCGTTGAGACATTGAGATATTGCATGTGTAGAGAGAGGTTGAGTGGCATGGCTCCTTGGTTACATACCTGAGTGTGAATTCATCCGAGGCAAAGAGAACTGTGGTACAGACAGATGTGCAGGGGAGGATGTCAGAATGATTTTCACTTCACCAATGAAGGAATGTGTATTCTTAGGAGCAAACCCAAGATTTTGCTATTGTCTTAAAGGCCCAGTGCAGTCCTCCAAAAAATATATTTTCTTGTGTTGTTATATTTATATTTACACGCTATGAGGTTGGAAAAGTACTGTAAAATTGTGAAAATTATGATAATGCTAATAATTTGATAATAATAATAATTTCAGCCTGTTTTGGTAGGATGAAGTTTTGGCCTGCCTGGTGACATCTCTGGCAGTTTTCCACTCAGACCACTCCCATACAGTCCTTGCAAAATTCTTGCTTGAGAAATTGCTAAGAAGCTATTTTTTAATGCGAGTAAAGTCATACCGTATAAAAGAATATCACAACAGCTGTGATGGAAACAGGAAGTTTATAAATGCTTACATATCATTTGTTCATTCGACCTGATGGGATCTTTTTGTATCGGTAAAATTAAAGCTGCAATATGCAGGAATCACTCCGCTATTTCCTGGTTGCAAAAATTCTAATAGTTCAGTATAACAAAACAAGCAAGTATCGTGTGTAGAGAATCATTGTACCATCTAAACCACTTTAAAATATATTTTCCATATCCAAAAATATAGTGTTTGAAGCTGGTGTACACAACCAAAAGTAAAAGATGCAAAAGCTAAACTTAAGAACAGGAAGCATAGAAATAATGCACATAGAACATATCTACCGCTTTTTAGACTTGCTTTCAGTGACAGATCTATAACTCACATTTCTATGTGATTTTGGTCCGGTTACCCAAAAAGTTACATATGGCAGCTTTAATTATGCAAGAAACAACTTTAAATATGGAGTCACGTGATGATATGGTATGTGGTCCTCCCACTAAGACACCATGCAATTTCCATGCAATGAAAACCATGCAATATATTAGGCTACAATTAAAATAAGTTATGATGAACTTCACAGAGTGGTGAAAGTGCACGGTGATGAGCTTGATGTGCCTTTCCAATTAATATCGAGGGTCTTATTCTTGTGACATGATGATCAATGCTGGACTTATCCATACAAATCTCATCATGTAGACTAACCTACCTGCACAACCTACCTGCACTGTATCTGCAAACTGTTGGCTAGAACGCAAGTGCCCGGACCAGAGTAGGCACGTTTGCTTTTTAACACAACAGTTTTCGATAGAGTTGAAAATGCGATGGAAACACATTGAACCTTAGATTTTTAATCGGTACATGAAAATGTTCACTAGGTCATCATGCACTGATTTTTATCCCAACAAGCCAGTTTACTGGAAACAAACATTTTCTTTATGCATATTTTAGAATATTTGCATGGAAATCTGTCGCCAATTGGATGTAAACCTAGCTAGTAAGGTACGTAATTGTTACCCAGAAATGATTTGGTATTGAGATAAAAACTACTGCATTGGGCCTTTAACTAATCTGTCTCTTTCAAACCCGGCTGGGGAGAAAAGCTATGCTCAGCCAAGGTTCATACAGCGTTTGTCACGCCCTGACCACAGTAAGCTGTTTTTCTCTGTGTTGGTTGGGGCGTGATAGTGTCTAGGGTGAGTCATCTAGGGTTTTTGTATGTCTATGTTGGCCTGATATGGTTCCCAATCAGAAACAGCTGTTTATCGTTGTCTCTGATTGGGGATCATATTTAGGTAGCCATTTCTCTTTTGTGTTTGTGGGATCCTGACTATGTTTAGTTGCCTGTCAGCAATATTTTGTATAGCTTCACGGTTCGTTTGTGCTTTATTGTTTTGGAGAGTTTTCAGTTTATTAAAAATGTGTGGAACACTACTCACGCTCACGAAAAGGTTATGCACCGTGAATTAGACACATTCATTTGTCTGTATGTTCCCAGAATGGCTATTGACTAATATATAAAATTAGCACTCCAAATTATACATACAAATCTAAAGTGATTTTATACCATTCACACGCTGGATTACTTACAAGGATACAGCACCACACCATTTTTGGAAAATAATCCTATTTGAGTCAGTACTTTGTTTAAAAAAAAATAATATTGGCTAATATCATCCAGTTTAAATTAAAGTCTGGTACTGTGCCATTAGATACCGTGAATCGTCTCTAAGGCCTTCTTCCCCATATATCTGTCTGTATGTTATGTTGTTCAGGGTCAGTTCTGGGTGGTCTGATGGACCTGCAGGCACTGTCCAGAGGAGTGCAGCAGCAGCATCACAAACTGAACCAGACCAGGAGGGCCCGGGCCCGACGCCAGGCCCACGAGGAACCTGAGCTGTTCAACATGGAGGTTCTACTGGGGGTGGACTACTCCGTGGTCCACTTCCATGGCAGAGAGAACATCCAGAAGTACCTGCTCACCCTCATGAACATAGTAAGTAACATATACTACATAACAATACACTACATAACACTACACTACATAAAACTACACTACATAAAACTACACTACATAACACTAAACTACATAAAACTACACTACATAAAACTACACTACATAACAGTACACTACACAAACCTATACTACACCTAACCTATACTATACTACACTACATAACATGATACTACACTACATAACACTACACTACACTACATAACACTACACTACAATACATAGCATGACACTACACTCCATAACACTAAACTACACAACACTAAACTACACTACATAACACTAAACTACACTACATAACACTACACAACATGATACTAAATTACACTACAAAACACTACACTAAACTACATAACAATATACTATATAACACTACACTATACTATATAACACTACGCTACACTACATTACACTACACTGCACTACATAACACTATACTACACTATGCTTTATAACGCTACACTACACAACACTACATTATACTATACTATAGTACACTACATAATACTACATGCCACTACACTAAGTAACACTAAACTGCACTACATAACACTACACACCATACCACTAAACTACACTACATAACACAACACTACATAACACTACACAACACGACACTACACTACATAAACACTACACCACACTATATAGCACTATACTACACTACACTGCACTACGCAACACTACACTGCATACCACTATACTATACTACACAGGACTACATAATGCTACACTACATACCACTAACTCCACTACACTACATAACACTAAACTACACTACATACCACTACACTCCATGACACTATATTACACTACATAACAATTTACTATACTAATAACACTAAACTACCATACATAACACTACACTCCATAACACTAAACCACAATCCATAACACTACACAACACTACACTTCACCCTGTTCACACATTCAGCCATTTCCACCTTTCTACCACAAAATCATTCTCTAACCTGTGTTATGTGCTTCCCTTTCACGTTTCAATCTGTTTCGTGTGTTTTTTCCTTTTTAATATTTGTCTGTTCCACCACCCATTTCTCCTCAGATGAATGTTCAGTAGATTCTGTGTGAGACCTTGTAGCATTATTCATTTGATTATAATGATTTTCTGGCAGTCTGGCCTCTCTGGCTTCAATCAGCCAGTTACCTGGCCAGTGAATACAAGCTAACAGAATCAGCCAGTTACCTGGCCAGTGAATACAAGCTAACAGAATCAGCCAGTTACCTGGCCAGTGAATACAAGCTAACAGAATCAGCCAGCACGTAATTAGTGAATACGAGCTAACAGAATCAGCCAGCACATAATTAGTGAATATGAGCTAACAGAATCAGCCAGCACATAATTAGTGAATACGAGCTAACAGAATCAGCCAGCACGTAATTAGTAAATACGAGTGAACAGAATCAGCCAGCTACCTAGTTAGTGAATACGAGCTAACAGAATCAGCCAGCACATAATTAGTGAATACGAGCTAACAGAATCAGCCAGCTACCTAGTTAGTGAATACGAGCTAACAGAATCAGCCAGCTACCTAGTTAGTGAATACGAGCTAACAGAATCAGCCAGCTACCTAGTTAGTGAATACGAGCTAACAGAATCAGCCAGCTACCTAGTTAGTGAATACGAGCTAACAGAATCAGCCAGCACGTAATTAGTGAATACGAGCTAACAGAATCAGCCAGCACGTAATTAGTGAATACGAGCTAACAGAATCAGCCAGCACGTAATTAGTGAATACGAGCTAACAGAATCAGCCCGCACGTAATTAGTAAATACGAGCTAACAGAATCAGTCAGCACGTAATTAGTGAATACGAGCTAACAGAATTAGCCAGCACGTAATTAGTAAATACGAGTGAACAGAATCAGCCAGCTACCTAGTTAGTGAATACGAGCTAACAGAATCAGCCAGCTACCTAGTTAGTGAATACGAGCTAACAGAATCAGCCAGCTACCTAGTTAGTGAATACGAGCTAACAGAATCAGCCAGCACGTAATTAGTGAATACGAGCTAACAGAATCAGCCAGCACGTAATTAGTGAATACGAGCTAACAGAATCAGCCAGCACGTAATTAGTGAATACGAGCTAACAGAATCAGCCAGCACATAATTAGTGAATATGAGCTAACAGAATCAGCCAGCACATAATTAGTGAATACGAGCTAACAGAATCATCCAGCACGTAATTAGTAAATACGAGTGAACAGAATCAGCCAGCTACCTAGTTAGTGAATACGAGCTAACAGAATCAGCCAGCACATAATTAGTGAATACGAGCTAACAGAATCAGCCAGCTACCTAGTTAGTGAATACGAGCTAACAGAATCAGCCAGCTACCTAGTTAGTGAATACGAGCTAACAGAATCAGCCAGCTACCTAGTTAGTGAATACGAGCTAACAGAATCAGCCAGCTACCTAGTTAGTGAATACGAGCTAACAGAATCAGCCAGCACGTAATTAGTGAATACGAGCTAACAGAATCAGCCAGCACGTAATTAGTGAATACGAGCTAACAGAATCAGCCAGCACGTAATTAGTGAATACGAGCTAACAGAATCAGCCCGCACGTAATTAGTAAATACGAGCTAACAGAATCAGTCAGCACGTAATTAGTGAATACGAGCTAACAGAATTAGCCAGCACGTAATTAGTAAATACGAGTGAACAGAATCAGCCAGCTACCTAGTTAGTGAATACGAGCTAACAGAATCAGCCAGCTACCTAGTTAGTGAATACGAGCTAACAGAATCAGCCAGCTACCTAGTTAGTGAATACGAGCTAACAGAATCAGCCAGCACGTAATTAGTGAATACGAGCTAACAGAATCAGCCAGCACGTATTTAGTGAATACGAGCTAACAGAATCAGCCAGCACGTAATTAGTGAATACGAGCTAACAGAATCAGCCCGCACGTAATTAGTAAATACGAGCTAACAGAATCAGCCAGCACGTAATTAGTGAATACGAGCTAACAGAATTAGCCAGCACGTAATTAGTAAATACGAGTGAACAGAATCAGCCAGCTACCTAGTTAGTGAATACGAGCTAACAGAATCAGCCAGCTACCTAGTTAGTGAATACGAGCTAACAGAATCAGCCAGCTACCTAGTTAGTGAATACGAGCTAACAGAATCAGCCAGCTTCCTAGTTAGTGAATACGAGCTAACAGAATCAGCCAGCTACCTAGTTAGTGAATACTAGCTAACAGAATCAGCCAGCTACCTAGTTAGTGAATACGAGCTAACAGAATCAGCCAGCTACCTAGTTAGTGAATACGAGCTAACAGAATCAGCCAGCTACCTAGTTAGTGAATACGAGCTAACAGAATCAGCCAGCACGTAATTAGTGAATACGAGCTAACAGAATCAGCCAGCACATAATTAGTGAATACGAGCTAATAGAATCAGCCAGCACGTAATTAGTGAATACGAGCTAACAGAATCAGCCCGCACGTAATTAGTAAATACGAGCTAACAGAATCAGCCAGCACGTAATTAGTGAATACGAGCTAACAGAATTAGCCAGAACGTAATTAGTAAATACGAGTGAACAGAATCAGCCAGCTACCTAGTTAGTGAATACGAGCTAACAGAATCAGCCAGCTACCTAGTTAGTGAATACGAGCTAACAGAATCAGCCAGCTACCTAGTTAGTGAATACGAGCTAACAGAATCAGCCAGCTACCTAGTTAGTGAATACGAGCTAACAGAATCAGCCAGCTTCCTAGTTAGTGAATACGAGCTAACAGAATCAGCCAGCTACCTAGTTAGTGAATACGAGCTAACAGAATCAGCCAGCTACCTAGTTAGTGAATACGAGCTAACAGAATCAGCCAGCTACCTAGTTAGTGAATACGAGCTAACAGAATCAGCCAGCTACCTAGTTAGTGAATACGAGCTAACAGAATCAGCCAGCACGTAATTAGTGAATACGAGCTAACAGAATCAGCCAGCACGTAATTAGTGAATACGAGCTAACAGAATCAGCCAGCACGTAATTAGTGAATACGAGCTAACAGAATCAGCCCGCACGTAATTAGTAAATACGAGCTAACAGAATCAGCCAGCACGTAATTAGTGAATACGAGCTAACAGAATTAGCCAGCACGTAATTAGTAAATACGAGTGAACAGAATCAGCCAGCTACCTAGTTAGTGAATACGAGCTAACAGAATCAGCCAGCTACCTAGTTAGTGAATACGAGCTAACAGAATCAGCCAGCTACCTAGTTAGTGAATACGAGCTAGCAGAATCAGCCAGCTACCTAGTTAGTGAATACGAGCTAACAGAATCAGCCAGCTTCCTAGTTAGTGAATACGAGCTAACAGAATCAGCCAGCTACCTAGTTAGTGAATACTAGCTAACAGAATCAGCCAGCTACCTAGTTAGTGAATACGAGCTAACAGAATCAGCCAGCTACCTAGTTAGTGAATACGAGCTAACAGAATCAGCCAGCACGTAATTAGTGAATACGAGCTAACAGAATCAGCCAGCACGTAATTAGTGAATACGAGCTAACAGAATCAGCCAGCACGTAATTAGTGAATACGAGCTAACAGAATCAGCCAGCACGTAATTAGTGAATACGAGCTAACAGAATTAGCCAGCACGTAATTAGTAAATACGAGTGAACAGAATCAGCCAGCTACCTAGTTAGTGAATACGAGCTAACAGAATCAGCCAGCTACCTAGTTAGTGAATACGAGCTAACAGAATCAGCCAGCTACCTAGTTAGTGAATACGAGCTAACAGAATCAGCCAGCTACCTAGTTAGTGAATACGAGCTAACAGAATCAGCCAGCTTCCTAGTTAGTGAATACGAGCTAACAGAATCAGCCAGCTACCTAGTTAGTGAATACGAGCTAACAGAATCAGCCAGCTACCTAGTTAGTGAATACGAGCTAACAGAATCAGCCAGCTACCTAGTTAGTGAATACGAGCTAACAGAATCCAGGCCGTGTCCTCTGGTGGGTCAGGACAAGGGCCAGTGCTAATGAGGTTATTAACACAAGGTTTGGGATGGGGTAGGGGGCACAGGCAGGGGGCAGATCCAGGAAGAGATATAGAGAGAGGAGGGCAGGAATGAAACGGGGGACTGGAGATTCGTATAAGAGAGAAGGCTAAAGAGTTTGTGTGAGCATGGAGAGATGGGTGCGATGGGTGTCTTGTAAATACTGATCATATGATTATTTGATTCAGCCAAGGCAGGAAACGGCTTCACAGCTGTATCTGTAACAGCAGGCCTTTACTGTTTCACTTGATTCAGTAGAGTACTATTCACTCTGCATGAATTGGAAAGCTTCGTGACAGCTCATTTTCTAGAAATATCAGCTGTGAAATATTTGATGGAAAAACAAGATCAATTGCACGACCCAGAAACACACTGTAGGACAGTTTTGTTATTCCTCATTGAGAGGAGTCATTTAGCTGTAATATGATCCACTGAAGCAGAGGAATAGATTGAATCCAACTAAATCAATTCTCACTTAAACCGGTGCACCCAGAAATTGTGTTGCTCTGCCTGACAGGGTGGCCATTCAGTGGCCCCCACTCAGGTCAACAGAAATATTACAAGACAGACAGACAGAGTTATTGTAGATGCCTTATAGTCAGTGTTATAGATCATTATAAAGGGTGTTATAAAGCATTATATACATGTTCTTCATAGAAGTGTTACTTAAAGAATTAGCCAACTTCAATTAATTCTGAATGCTGTGCTAGCTAAGACCAGAAGAGAGCACGCATTCCACCCATTTTAAAGTCCCTGCATTGGTTGCCTGTTAGTTTCTATAGTTGTAAAATTGCTTTAATTATTTTTTTAAAGCATTAAATCAAATCGAATCAAATGCATTTATAAAGCCCTTCTTACATCAGCTGATGTCACAAAGTGCTGTATAGAAACCCAGCCTTAAACCCCAAACAGCAAGCAATGCAGGTGTAGAAGCGCGGTGGCTAGGAAAAACTTCCTAGAAAGGCCAGAACCTAGGAAGAAACCTAGAGAGGAACCAGGCTATGAGGGGTGGCCAATCCTCTTCTGGCTGTGCCGGGTGGAGATTATAACAGAACATGGCCAAGATGTTCATAGATGACCAGCAGAGTCAAATAGTAATAATCAGAGTGGTTGTCGAGGGTGAAACAGGTCAGCACCTCAGGAGTAAATGTCAGTTGGCTTTTCATAGCCGATCATTCAGAGTATCTCTACCGCTCCTGCTGTCTCTAGACAGTTGAAAACAGCAGGTCTGGGACAGGTAGCACATCCGGTGAACAGGTCAGGGTTCCATAGCCGTAGGCAGAATAGTTGAAATTGGAGCAGCAGCACGGCCAGGTGGACTGGGGACAGCAAGGAGTCATCAGGGCAGGTAGTCCTGAGGCATGGTCCTAGGGCTCAGGTCCTCCGAAAGACAGGAAAAAAGAGAGACAGAGAGAAAGAGAGAAAAAGAGAGAGAGAATTAGAGAGCATACTTAAATTCACACAGGACACCGGATAAGACAGGATAAATACTCCAGATATAACAGACTGACCCTAGCCCCCCGACACATAAACTACTGCAGCATAAATACTGGAGGCTGAGACAGGAGGGGTCAGGAGACACTGTGGCCCCGTCCGATAATACCCCCGGGCAGGGCCAAACAGGCAGGATATAACTCCACCCACTTTGCCAAAGCACAGCCCCCACACCACTAGAGGGATATCTTCAACCACCAACTTACCATCCTGAGACAAGGACGAGGAAACCCCACAAAGATCTCCGCCACGGCACAACCCAAGGGGGGGCGCCAACCTGGAAAGGAAGATCACGTCAGTGACTCAACCCACTCAAGTGACCCACCCCTCCTGCGTCAATGTTCAAGGCATTAAATGGCCTTGAACCGGAATACATGTCTGATATTCTTTTAACAAACGTGTCTGGTCGGTCCCTCAGATCTTCTGGCGCTGGTCTTTTACTCGTTCCGAAGTTCAGAACCAAAACCTTTGGTGAGTTTGCTTTCAGTCACTATGGTCCTGGCCTTTGGAACAGCCTGCCAGAAGATCTTAGGGCCTCAGAAACTGTTGAGATTTTAAATATCTTAAAGAGATCCTTTGGTACTTTTGTATACGTTTTCGCCAGTAGTTCTGAAAGTAGCACTCAGGAGCCAAAAGTCGTCCCCGAAAAATGCTTACTACGTCACATATGTGCAGATATGTGCACCACGTCCTTGTTCTCTCTCTCTCTCTCTCTCTCTCTCTCTCTCTGCTGTGTCCACTGAGCCATTGGGCCTAGCCGCTTGCTAGCTGTCACTCAAATGCTAGGGTCTGAAGCTCATTGACTAGGGGGCTGGCCCACAAGGGGGGAAAATGTAGGGAAAATGGCACGGCACAACTTTTAAAAAACCATCTCTTTCAAAGTAGAGATTTCTTTGCTAGTTGAGGTAAGACAGTAATCCTACTCATAGTCTATGCATGTATTAACTACACATTGACACATCCAGCACAAAGCGTGAGGTTTAAAAAATACTTTCTCAGTCACCAAAGTAGTCAGAGTCTTTACTTTACCATGCTTTTACGTAAGGTGCTCTTAGTCATACTATCTATTTGATTTATTTTATCCCATTCTATTTACCTTATTTATTTTAATGCATTAGTCTCTCATGTCCATTGTTATTTTATTATTGTTTGAATATTTTTTTGTCTCATTTTAGAGAAAGAAAATATATTTTTATCTTTCTTAACTTGTATTATTTTATTTGTTGGGAAATGCATCCTATGTGAGGGAATTTGCTTTATAAATTAAGTTTGATTTGCAGGCATTCAGACAGACAGACAGACAGACAGACAGACAGACAGACAGACAGACAGACAGACAGACAGACAGACAGCTCAGGGCTCAGGTGCAGCTGGCCCCGCCCATCAGGAGTGAGTTGCCCAAGCCCCAGGATCCCAGGGGGTTTCGACCAAGGACATCTTCTGAAGGTTGCTTAGCAACTCTTATGTAGAAGAAGAGGAGAGAGAGCTAGAGAGCATGAGGGAGACAGGCAGTGTTCTCCTGACTGGTGACTGGTCCTTAACGGATCTGATAGACTCGCTTTGGAGTATTGTGTATTGGTGCCATTTCAACTGCATTCAATTGCATAATACATAAAGGAATCAGGTATCTGAACTCCAACGTAAGTTCTATAATATTGTCATTTTAGTCTTTGTCAAGAAACCCTGTAATGGCCTATTGTAAAATGATAAGATGGCTACTATGTGTAATAGATTACATCTGATATAATAATACAGCTAAAGATTTTCCATCAGAGTTGGTTTTTGCATTATCCTATTTTTCCTCTCTCTCTCCCGATCTCTCTTATGCTTTCTCTTTCTCTGCCTCTCTCTGCCTCTCTCTCTTTCTCTCTCTCTCTCTCTCTCTCTCCACCCCTGTCTCCCACTGTCAAACTCCCAAGCTGTTTCATGGAAATCAAATTTATATTTTTTTAAAAGATAGACATTTTTGTCAGTCAGTCAGTCAGTCAGTTAGTCAGTCAGTCTGTGTGTCAGTCTGTTAGTCGGTCAGTCGGTCTGTCTGTCAGTCAGTGTGCATGTCTGTTCTGCTCTCTATCTGCTCCCTGTTCTCCCTATTCTCCTTGCCTCTCCTCATCAGAGCAGTCTCACTGACGGGACTGTCCTCCCTCTACACCTACCTCTCTCTCTCGCACACATACACACAGAGACAGACAAATAACCCCTCACTCTCCCTGCACTGTGTTTTGGGCCTCCTCCCCTGGGGCCCTGGCCATGACAGGTAAGATGAGTAAATGAGTAATGAGACTGGGGTCAGACTAAGGTGTGACAGACTAGCAGACAGAGAGAGACAAACAGGCAGGCAGACAGACAGGCAGGCAGAAAGTGAGACAGACAGGGGCAGATGGAGTCAGATACGGCCAGACGGGGTCAGAGGATCACTGGGATGCCATGTAAAGCGCCTGCCTCTCGTCTCTCACTGATCTCTGACAGTTGGGACTGGAACTGTGACAGAAGACATAACATACACTGAGTATCCATAACAGACTGACCAGGTGAATCCAGGTGAAAGCTATGATCCCTTATTGATGTCACTTGTTAAATCCACTTCAATCAGTGTAGATGAAGGGGAGGAGACAGGTTAAAGAAGGATTTTTAAGCCTTGAGACAATTGAGACATGTATTTTGTATGTGTGCCATTTAGAGGGGGAATGGGCAAGACAAAATATTGAATTGCCTTTGAGCGGGGTAGGGGCCAAGAACTGAAACGCTGCTGGGTTTTTCAACAGTTTCCCGTGTCTATCAATGGTCCACCACCCAAAGGACATCCAGCCAACTTGACACAACTGTGGGCCAGCATCCATGTGGAAAGCTTTCGACACCTTGTAGAGTCCATTCCTGATGATATGAGGCTGTTCTGAGGGGGAAAGGGGGGTGCAATTAGGGCTGTTGTGCTGACCGTATTACCGCCACACTGACGGTCACGAGTCATGACGGCAGTCAAATTTCACGTGACCGTTTAGTCACGGTAATTAGGCTTCTCCAAGCTCTGATACTGCTGATGGTCATTAGTAGTCTACCAAACTTGCTAACTGCCTGGTACTTAGCACTATATTGTCCCTCTAATCACTCTGACATCAAAGCAAATGTAATCGAAAATCTAATAAAACACTTCATGAAAGCCCATAAGCTCATATTGCTCAACATTTCTATAGGCTATGTAATTACGGGAGAAAACAGAGTGATGGCCTCTACTAAAAAGAAGAGGATCCCATCAGCTTTCTATAGGCTAGATCTACTATATTTATTTCTCAACTTTCCTAATATTAAGCACATGTATTGTCTTTACAACAGGAGTATAGCCGACCTGGCTATAGATAGATTACATAAATGTGATGACATGTATTTTGACATGCATTTTTTCCCACTACCCCTGTTTCAAGACATGTGCATGATAATGGTCCATTATAAATCAAAATAATGTCACACATATATTATTTAATATATATATATAAAGACAAGATTAAATCAATAAAAGCCTGATGGGTGACAATATTATCCTATACTTTGTAAATTCTAAATGATCACTTGTGAATGACGCACAACATAAGAAATACCTTTTTTTTTGCGACTTTTTCAAATCGTAGTCGCACACCTCATGTAGCCTAGCCCATAAACCTATATGTTGTGATAAGGCTTGGATCACAACTGAAGTGGCCAAATAACTTCTTAAAATTAAGCACATTAATCTGCTTTACAAGGGATGTGGAGCCTAACTGGAATATTTTAGCAGTGCGTGAGTTTCAAGTTTGGGGAAGATAATTGTCATGCTCGTCGTATGAAGGAGACCAAGGTGCAGGGTGGTATGCGTACATTCTTATTTATTTAACGAATGAACAGTGAACAAACTAACAAAATAACAAAATGAACCATGAAGCTATATGGATAGTGCACACAGGCAACTAAACATAGAAGAAGATCCCACAAACAAAGGGAAATGGCTACCTAAATATGATTCCTAATCAGAGACAACGATAAACAGCTGCCTCTGATTGGGAACCATATCAGGCCACCATAAACATACAAATCATCTATACTTACAAAACCCTAGACATACAAAAACTAGCGTACTCACCCTAGTCACACCCTGGCCTAACCAAAATATAAAGAAAACAGAGATATCTCAGGTCAGGCCGTGACAATACTTTTCACCATAAAAATGCACCTTTATAATAAAAGCATTACATGCATAATTGCATTTGCGGTCACTTTTGGTTATGTTTTTTTCCCCCACTGATGTAACATTTGTGCTTCTAGCCTTCCGTGTGCGCATTGCTGAGCTTATAATGTGAAGAAATAGCCTAATAGTTTATCAACATTTTAAGCTAAACGTTCGGATCTGTCGCATCGGCCACATTGTGTGGTTGTATTACAGTTTCTCAATCGCTTCTCCCAAGAATGTTTGGAACAGTCTTAACCCTTGTGTTGTCTTAAAACCACTTACAGATAGGGGGCAGTATTTTCACTTTGGATGAATTGCGTGCCCATAGTGAACTGCATCAAAATCTGTCCTAAATTGCTAATATATGCATATTATAATTAATATTGGATAGAAAACACTCTGAAGTTTCTAAAACCGTTTGAATTATGTCTGTGAGTATAACAGAACTCACAGGGCAGGCAATCTTCCAAACAAGTTTTGAAATCCTGAAAGTTGGGGCAACTTTGACGTCATCGCCCCCTCCCTTCCCAACAAGTTATGGATCTGGAAACACTTCCTATGTCTTCCACTAGATGTCCTCATTCAGTAGAAAGTGTAATGGAGCATTTGCTGTGAACTTTGACCTAATGGGAAGGAAACTAGTTGGTGTCGCAAAAGAATACCATTTTGTTGTGGCGCGTTTGTCTTTGAGTGCTTCGGCTGTTCCAATCAGCCCCAGATGAAAACGAATGATCCGGTTGGAATGCTATTGGATATATATGATTATAACATCCTGAAGATTGATTCTGCACTTAGTTTGACCAGTTTCTTTGACCTGTAATATGTCTTTTGGAAGTTTTGGAAGTTTTCATGCAAAGTTATCCTGGACCAGAAGTCATTTTTTGGGCATGTGAGCTGAAAGTGGTAGCAAATGCTGCTACTTGGACACTAGAATTGAACATTATGAAACAAAACGATTTATTGTTGAACTAGGACTCCTTGCACTACATTCTGATGAAAGATCATCAAAGGTAAGGGAATATTTATGTTGTAATTTTGTATTTCTGTTGACTCCAACATGGCGGAGAAATATTGTTACATCTGAGCGCCGTCTCAGATTATTGCAATGTTAGGCTTTGTCTGTAACGTTAAAAAAAATGTGACACAGCGGTTGCATTAAGAACCAGTGTATCTTTAATTATATGTAGAACATGTATCTTTAGTCAAAGTTTATGATGAGTATTTCTGTTATCTGGAGTAGCTTTCTATAATTCCTCCGGATATTTTGGAGGATTTTCTGAACATGGCGTCAATGTAAACCGAGATTTATGGATATAAAAAATGCATATTATCGAACAAAACATAAAGGTACTGTGTAACATGTCATCTGATGAAGATTTTCAAGAGGTTAGTGATTGATTTTTTTTTAATCCTGCTTTTGTGATTTTTATCTTTTGCTGGAAAAAATGTCTATGTTTTTTCTTTGGTTTGGTGGTGGTCTAACATAAATATATGTTGTGTTTTCGCCGTAAAACATTTTTAGAAATCTGACACGCTGGGTAGATGAACAAGGTGTTTATCTTTCATTTGAGGTATTGGACTTGTTAATGTGTGGAGGTTAAATATTTCTAAATAATATGTTTGCATTCCCTGCGCCACCTTTTCAGCTGAACGGGGGGGTGTAGTTCCCGTAGGGGAACCCATCGCCTCAACAGGTTTTAAGGGTAAAAAATGACCCGCCACAATGTTTAACAGCAGACAAAACCCCCTAAATTATATTTTTTCAACTTGAAATTTGATGACTTTTCATAGAGTGACCCCAACATTAGAAGTGAAACATTGCCTTTGTTCATTTTTCCATGAAAGCTGTACACGACCACGGTACAAAGACTGTCTTAGGGTCATCTTTGACCCGGCAGTTATAAAATAATTTACACACCGCGTAAACCACAGACACACACACAATGAGAAATTGAGATTATGTGTGCTACTGATTGAATTTAGCCAGCAGCTCCTCAAGAGGAAGATCACCATGGTTGGCACAGTTAGAAAGAAGAAGCCTGAGCTCCCCTGCACTCCTCGCAACAAGAGGGGGAGAGAGGCCTTCTCATCAAAGTTTACCTTCACCCCCACCACCACTCTAGTTTCTTACCTCCCAAAGAGGAACAAGTATGTGGTCCTCCTGAGCACTGCACAAAATGGCTGAGATCAGCAATCATCCTGGACTACAACTGCAACAAAGGAGGTGTGGACAACCTGGACAAGGTGATTGGAATTTACAGCTGCAGGAGGATGACTGCCCGCTGGCCCCTGGTCATTTTTCATAACATCCTTGATGTGTCCTCATGCAATGCCTTTGTGATATGGAACAAGATCAACCCTATCAGGATGCCTGATAAGCGGAACAAGAGGAGTGTGTTCCCGGGGCAGCTGGGAAAGGCACTTGTAGCCCCACACAGCAGCTCTCCCGCACAGCAGCCTCTGCAGCACTTGTGAAAGCTGTTCAGGGGGCTGAATCTTGTCCTGATCCACCTGAGGCTGCAGCTGGGGCAGGAAAGAGGAGGAGATGCCAATTCTTCCCCCCCCATGGGGGGTCCCCCCATGTGATAAATACATCTGCAAAGTTCATGCACACACTTGCATACTGTCCTATATGTGCTAATTAAAGTTGATTGATTTATGTTCATCACATTTTTTTGTTTTGTTATCTATTATCTTATTTTATTCTTATTTATTGTTGTTGTTTACACACCTTGTGGGTTGGGCAATGGTTAAAAAAGGGGGAGAAGACCAGTATTTTGTAGTTGAATTCCTCATTGTACAATATATAAGAATATATCATTATGTTGCCAAAAAAGTTCAAGACTTTTATTGTTTCCCCTTCAATAAAATGCATTCAAAACTACTTTCTGCACATTTCTACTACTTTCTTAAGTTATACAAGTGCTATCTCTTGCTAAAAAAGTAATGTTTAAACCTATGCAGTACCTTTTAGCAATAATAATAAACTTCTACTTTAGTAAAGAATGCCAGGTGTGTGGTAATAAAATGAGTGGTGTCCACTGATTAAATGCAGTCTGTCTGCATTGTGAAGAGGAAAAACACAGATATTAACAAAGTTTGTGATGAATGACAGGTTGTTTCCTCATGCAAAATAGATTTGGGGTTTAAAGTTCAATTAAGCTGCTTTATTTTAGGGGTTTAGTGAAGGTGGGTAATTTTTACCCTTAGGACAAGGGGAGTATACAGAATGAAAAGACCACACAAGGGTTAACATTCTCTAAACTGTAAGTGCAATTGTCACAGCTGATTTATGGGACATCACAACTCTATTGCATGTCTGCATAATGTAGTAACTCACCCAAAACATTTAATTCATGCTTCAAAACCTAGTTATTGTGTCAGTAAATTGGCCAATGCCACCAAAATTAAACTTTTTTTTTGTCATCGTGTGAGCCGTGCTGGTCAAGATGTTTAGATGTTTTTTCACCATGCCAGTCAACGCTGGAAATGTTTGTTATACAAATTTCAGTTTTGTTCTACTTTTCTTTGACACTGACTGCTTACTGTACTATACCAGAAGGTCAGTTTTGTCTAGCTGAACGATATTGTGTATCAAATCAAATCAAAATCAAATCTAATTTATTTATATAGCCCTTCGTACATCAGCTGATATCTCAAAGTGCTGTACAGAAACCCAGCCTAAAACCCCAAACAGCAAACAATGCAGGTGTAGAAGCACGGTGGCTAGGAAAAACTCCCTAGAAAGGCCAAAACCTAGGAAGAAACCTAGAGAGGAACCAGGCTATGTGGGGTGGCCAGTCCTCTTCTGGCTGTGCCGGGTGGAGATTATAACAGAACATGGCCAAGATGTTCAAATGTTCATAAATGACCAGCATGGTCGTATAATAATAAGGCAGAACAGTTGAAACTGGAGCAGCAGCACAGCCAGGTGGACTGGGGACAGCAAGGAGTCATCATGTCAGGTAGTCCTGGGGCATGGTCCTAGGGCTCAGGTTTTCCGAGAGAGAGAAAGAAAGAGAGAAGGAGAGAATTAGAGAACGCACACTTAGATTCACACAGGACACTGAATAGGACAGGAGAAGTACTCCAGATATAACAAACTGACCCTAGCCCCCCGACACATAAACTACTGCAGCATAAATACTGGAGGCTGAGACAGGACTGAGCTTTTTAGATACCGATGCACATTTGTATGTGTACAGCATTTATTTTTGTAGCAATGTGTTACATGTAAACAGAAAATTCACATTTTCATGTCCATTTTTACATATAAAGTCATATATAGTGAACAGAAAATTTGCCAGAAAATTACATCCATGCTGTCAGGGTTTTCCTGTGGTGAAGGAGAAGCGGACCAAAATGCAGCGTGGTGGTTATTCATGTTCTTTAATAAAGGAACTAGACATGAAATAACTAACAAAACAATAAATGTGGAAAACCAAAAACAGTCCTATCTGGTGCAAACACAGAGACAGGAACAATCACCCACAAACACACAGTGAAACACAGGCTACCTAAGTATGATTCTCAATCAGAGACAACTAATGACACCTGCCTCTGATTGAGAACCATACTAGGCCGAAACATAGAAATACCCAAATTATAGAAAAACAAACATAGACTGCCCACCCAACTCACGCCCTGACCATACTAACTAAATACAAAACACAGGAAATAAAGGTCAGAACGTGACACATGCAAAGAAATGAAAAACTGCAACAATGAAAAAACCTGTGGTAGTTCTGTAAAAAACAATACATTGTGCCTCCTCACAGTACGTAACACTACAAGTCCCCATCTTCTTGGTGGACATCCTGTCGCTCTTGTTGATCTGCTTTTCGTCAATATTGCATCTGATATTTTCCCTTGCGATCCACCGAAAGGAAAACTCTTGCGTGGCGCAACCATCCCCTGTAACCATCCCCTGTAACCATCGCCTGTGATGATCGCCTGTGATGATCCCCTGTAACCATCCCCTGCAATGATCGCCTGTGATGATCCCCTGTAACCATCCCCTGCAATGATCGCCTGTGATGATCGCCTGTGATGATCCCCTGCAACCATCCCCTGCAATGATCGCCTGTGATGATCCCCTGTAACAATCCCCTGCAATGATCGCCTGTGATGATCCCCTGCAACCATCCCCTGCAATGATCGCCTGTGATGATCCCCTGCAATGATCGCCTGTGATGATCCCCTGCCACCATCCCCTGCAATGATCGCCTGTGATGATCCCCTGCAACCATCCCCTGCAATGATCGCCTGTGATGATCCCCTGCAATGATCGCCTGTGATGATCCCCTGCAACCATCCCCTGCAATGATCGCCTGTGATGATCCCCTGCCACCATCCCCTGCAATGATCGCCTGTGATGATCCCCTGCAACCATCCCCTGCAATGATCGCCTGTGATGATCCCCTGCAACCATCCCCTGCAATGATCGCCTGTGATGATCCCCTGTAACCATCCCCTGCAATGATCGCCTGTGATGATCCCCTGCAACCATCCCCTGCAATGATCGCCTGTGATGATCCCCTGCAACCATCCCCTGCAATGATCGCCTGTGATGATCCCCTGCCACCATCCCCTGCAATGATCGCCTGTGATGATCCCCTGCAACCATCCCATGCAATGATCGCCTGTGATGATCCCCTGCAACCATCCCCTGCAATGATCGCCTGTGATGATCCCCTGTAAATCAAATCAAATCAAATTTTATTTGTCACATACACATGGTTAGCAGATGTTAATGCGAGTGTAGCGAAATGCTTGTGCTTCTAGTTCCGACAATGCAGTGATAACCAACAAGTAATCTAACTAACAATTCTAAAACTACTGTCTTATACACAGTGTTAGGGGATAAAGAATATGTACATAAGGATATATGAGTGAGTGATGGTACAGAGCAGCATACAGTAGATGGTATCGAGTACAGTATATACATATGAGATGAGTATGTAGACAAAGTAAACAAAGTGGCATAGTTAAAGTGGCTAGTGATACATGTATTACATAAGGATGCAGTCGATGATGTAGAGTACAGTATATACGTATGCATATGAGATGAATAATGTAGGGTAAGTAACATTATATAAGGTAGCATTGTTTAAAGTGGCTAGTGATATATTTACATCATTTCCCATCAATTCCCATTATTAAAGTGGCTGGAGTTGGGTCAGTGTCAATGACAGTGTGTTGGCAGCAGCCACTCAATGGTGGCTGTTTAACAGTCTGATAGCCTTGAGATAGAAGCTGTTTTTCAGTCTCTCAGTCCCAGCTTTGATGCACCTGTACTGACCTCGCCTTCTGGATGATAGCGGGGTGAACAGGCAGTGGTTCGGGTGGTTGATGTCCTTGATGATCTTTATGGCCTTCCTGTAACATCGGGTGGTGTAGGTGTCCTGGAGGGCAGGTAGTTTGCCCCCGGTGATGCGTTGTGCAGACCTCACTACCCTCTGGAGATCCTTACGGTTGAGGCGGAGCAGTTGCCGTACCAGGCGGTGATCAGCCCGCCAGGATGCTCTCGATTGTGCATCTGTAGAAGTTCGTGAGTGCTTTTGGTGACAAGCCGAATTTCTTCAGCCTCCTGAGGTTGAAGAGGCGCTGCTGCGCCTTCTTCACGATCGCTGTCAGTGTGAGTGGACCAATTCAGTTTGTCTGTGATGTATGCCGAGGAACTTAAAACTTGCTACCCTCTCCACTACTGTTCCATCGATGTGGATAGGGGTGTTCCCTCTGCTGTTTCCTGAAGTCCACAATCATCTCCTTAGTTTTGTTGACGTTGAGTGTGAGGTTATTTTCCTGACACCACACTCCGAGGCCCTCACCTCCTCCCTGTAGGCCGTCTCGTCGTTGTTGGTAATCAAGCCTACCACTGTTGTGTCGTCCGCAAACTTGATGATTGAGTTGGAGCGTGCGTGGCCACGCAGTCGTGGGTGAACAGGGAGTACAGGAGAGGGCTCAGAACGCACCCTTGTGGGGCCCCGTGTTGAGGATCAGCGGGGGAGGAGATGTTGTTGCCTACCCTCACCACCTGGGGGCGGCCCGTCAGGAAGTCAGTACCCAGTTGCACAGGGCGGGGTCGAGACCCAGGGTCTCGAGCTTGATGACGAGCTTGGAGGGTACTATGGTGTTGAATGCCGAGCTGTAGTCGATGAACAGCATTCTCACATAGGTATTCCTCTTGTCCAGGTGGGTTAGGGCAGTGTGCAGTGTGGTTGAGATTGCATCGTCTGTGGACCTATTTGGGCGGTAAGCAAATTGGAGTGGGTCTAGGGTGTCAGGTAGGGTGGAGGTGATATGGTCCTTGACTAGTCTCTCAAAGCACTTCATGATGACGGAAGTGAGTGCTACGGGGCGGTAGTCGTTTAGCTCAGTTACCTTAGCTTTCTTGGGAACAGGAACAATGGTGGCCCTCTTGAAGCATGTGGGAACAGCAGACTGGTATAGGGATTGATTGAATATGTCCGTAAACACACCGGCCAGCTGGTCTGCGCATGCTCTGAGGCGCGGCTGGGGATGCCGTCTGGGCCTGCAGCCTTGCGGGTTAACACGTTTAAATGTCTTACTCACCTCGGCTGCAGTGAAGGAGAGACCGCATGTTTTCGTTGCAGGCCGTGTCAGTGGCACTGTATTGTCCTCAAAGCGGGCAAAAAAGTTATTTAGTCTGCCTGGGAGCAAGACATCCTGGTCCGTGACTGGGCTGGGTTTCTTCTTGTAGTCCGTGATTGACTGTAGACCCTGCCACATGCCTCTTGTGTCTGAGCCATTGAATTGAGATTCCACTTTGTCCCTGTACTGACGCTTAGCTTGTTTAATAGACTTGCGGAGGAATAGCTGCATTGTTTATATTCGGACATGTTACCAGACACCTTGCCTGATTAAAAGCAGTGGTTCGCGCTTTCAGTTTCACGCGAATGCTGCCATCAATCCACGGTTTCTGGTTTGGGAATGTTTTTATCAGCTGCTATGGGAACGACATCTTACTGTGCACGTTCTAATGAACTCCGACATCCTGAATCAAGCGTATTCGTCAATATTTTCATCTGGCCGCCTAATCTGAAAACAATGATCGCCTGTGATGATGCCTGTGATGATCCCCTGTAACCATCCCCTGCAATGATCGCCTGTGATGATCCCTGTAACCATCCCCTGCAATGATCGCCTGTGATGATCCCCTGCAACCATCCCCTGCAATGATCGCCTGTGATGATCCCCTGCAATGATCGCCTGTGATGATCCCCACTGTAACCATCCCCTGCAATGATCGCCTGAGCATGATGATCCCCTGCAACCATCCCCTGCAATGATCGCCTGTGATGATCCCCTGCAATGATCGCCTGTGATGATCCCCTGCCACCATCCCCTGCAATGATCGCCTGTGATGATCCCCTGCAAACATCCCCTGCAATGATCGCCTGTGATGATCCCCTGCAATGATCGCCTGTGATGATCCTGCAACCATCCCCTGCAATGATCGCCTGTGATGATCCCCTGCCACCATCCCCTGCAATGATCGCCTGTGATGATCCCCTGCAACCATCCCAAATGATCGCCTGTGATGATCCCCTGCAACCATCCCCTGCAATGATCGCCTGTGATGATCCCCTGTAACCATCCCCTGCAATGATCGCCTGTGATGATCCCCTGCAACCATCCCCTGCAATGATCGCCTGTGATGATCCCCTGCAACCATCCCCTGCAATGATCGCCTGTGATGATCCCCTGCCACCATCCCTGCAATGATCGCCTGTGATGATCCCCTGCAACCATCCCATGCAATGATCGCCTGTGATGATCCCCTGCAACCATCCCCTGCAATGATCGCCTGTGATGATCCCCTGCAACCATCCCCTGCAATGATCGCCTGTGATGATCCCTGTAACCATCCCCTGCAATGATCGCCTGTGATGATCCCCTGCAACCATCCCCTGCAATGATCGCCTGTGATGATCCCCTGCAACCATCCCCTGCAATGATCGCCTGTGATGATCCCCTGCAATGAATGACGCCTGTGATGATCCCTGTAACCATCCCCTGCAATGATCGCCTGTGATGATCCCCTGCAACCATCCCCTGCAATGATCGCCTGTGATGATCCCCTGCAATGATCGCCTGTGATGATCCCCTGCCACCATCCCCTGCAATGATCGCCTGTGATGATCCCCTGCAACCATCCCCTGCAATGATCGCCTGTGATGATCCCCTGCAATGATCGCCTGTGATGATCCCTGCAACCATCCCCTGCAATGATCGCCTGTGATGATCCCCTGCCACCATCCCCTGCAATGATCGCCTGTGATGATCCCCTGCAACCATCCCCTGCAATGATCGCCTGTGATGATCCCCTGCAACCATCCCCTGCAATGATCGCCTGTGATCCCTGTAACCATCCCCTGCAATGATCGCCTGTGATGATCCCCTGCAACCATCCCCTGCAATGATCGCCTGTGATGATCCCCTGCAACCATCCCCTGCAATGATCGCCTGTGATGATCCCCTGCCACCATCCCCTGCAATGATCGCCTGTGATGATCCCTGCAACCATCCCATGCAATGATCGCCTGTGATGATCCCCTGCAACCATCCCCTGCAATGATCGCCTGTGATGATCCCCTGTAACCATCCCCTGCAATGATCGCCTGTGATGATCCCTGTAACCATCCCCTGCAATGATCGCCTGTGATGATCCCCTGCAACCATCCCCTGCAATGATCGCCTGTGATGATCCCCTGCAATGATCGCCTGTGATGATCCCCTGTAACCATCCCCTGCAATGATCGCTGTGATGATCCCTGCAACCATCCCTGCAATGATCACCTGTGATGATCCCCCTGCAATGATCGCCTGTGATGATCCCCTGCAACCATCCCCTGCAATGATCGCCTGTGATGATCCCTGTAACCATCCCTGCAATGATCGCCTGTGATGATCCCCTGCAACCATCCCCTGCAATGATCGCCTGTGATGATCCCTGTAACCATCCCCTGCAATGATCGCCTGTGATGATCCCTGCAACCATCCCCTGCAATGATCGCCTGTGATGATCCCCTGCCACCATCCCCTGCAATGATCGCCTGTGATGATCCCCTGCAACCATCCCCTGCAATGATCGCCTGTGATGATCCCTGCAACCATCCCCTGCAATGATCGCCTGTGATGATCCCTGTAACCATCCCTGCAATGATCGCCTGTGATGATCCTGCAACCATCCCCTGCAATGATCGCCTGTGATGATCCCCTGCAACCATCCCCTGCAATGATCGCCTGTGATGATCCCCTGCCACCATCCCCTGCAATGATCGCCTGTGATGATCCCCTGCAACCATCCCTGCAATGATCGCCTGTGATGATCCCTGCAACCATCCCTGCAATGATCGCCTGTGATGATCCCTGCAACCATCCCCTGCAATGATCGCCTGTGATGATCCCTGTAACCATCCCCTGCAATGATCACCTGTGATGATCCCCTGCAATGATCGCCTGTGATGATCCCCTGCAACCATCCCCTGCAATGATCGCCTGTGATCCCCTGATCCCCCCTGCAATGATCCATCCTGCCCATCCCCCTGCAATGATCGCCTGTGATGATCCCCTGTAACCATCCCCTGCAATGATCGCCTGTGATGATCCCTGTAACCATCCCCTGCAATGATCGCCTGTGATCCCCTGTAACCATCCCTGCAATGATCGCCTGTGATGATCCCCTGCAACCATCCCCTGCAATGATCGCCTGTGATGATCCCCTGCAATGATCGCCTGTGATGATCCCTGTAACCATCCCCTGCAATGATCGCCTGTGATGATCCCCTGCAACCATCCCCTGCAATGATCGCCTGTGATGATCCCTGCAATGATCGCCTGTGATGATCCCCTGCCACCATCCCCTGCAATGATCGCCTGTGATGATCCCCTGCAACCATCCCCCTGCAATGATCGCCTGTGATGATCCCCTGCAACCATCCCCTGCAATGATCGCCTGTGATGATCCCCTGCAACCATCCCCTGCAATGATCGCCTGTGATGATCCCCTGCAACCATCCCCTGCAATGATCGCCTGTGATGATCCCCTGCAACCATCCCCTGCAATGATCGCCTGTGATGATCCCCTGCAACCATCCCCTGCAATGATCCCTGTGATGATCCCCTGTAACAATCCCCTGAATGATCGCCTGTGATGATCCCCTGCAACCATCCCCTGCAATGATCGCCTGTGATGATCCCTGCAACCATCCCCTGCAATGATCGCCTGTGATGATCCCCTGCCACCATCCCCTGCAATGATCGCCTGTGATGATCCCCTGCAACCATCCCCTGCAATGATCGCCTGTGATGATCCCCTGCAACCATCCCCTGCAATGATCGCCTGTGATGATCCCCTGTAACCATCCCCTGCAATGATCGCCTGTGATGATCCCTGCAACCATCCCCTGCAATGATCGCCTGTGATGATCCCTGCAACCATCCCCTGCAATGATCGCCTGTGATCCCCTGCAATGATCGCCTGTGATGATCCCCTGTAACCATCCCCTGCAATGATCGCCTGTGATGATCCCCTGCAACCATCCCCTGCAATGATCGCCTGTGATGATCCCTGCAATGATCGCCTGTGATGATCCCTGCCACCATCCCTGCAATGATCGCCTGTGATGATCCCCTGCAACCATCCCCTGCAATGATCGCCTGTGATGATCCCCCTGCAATGATCGCCTGTGATGATCCCCTGCAACCATCCCCTGCAATGATCGCCTGTGATGATCCCCTGCATCCCCTGCAATGATCGCCTGTGATGATCCCTGCAATCCCCTGCAATGATCGCCTGTGATGATCCCTGCAACCATCCCCTGCAATGATCGCCTGTGATGATCCCCTGCAACCATCCCCTGCAATGATCATCCCCTGCAATGATCGCCTGTGATGATCCCCTGCAACCATCCCCTGCAATGATCGCCTGTGATGATCCCCTGCAACCATCCCCTGCAATGATCGCCTGTGATGATCCCCTGCCACCATCCCCTGCAATGATCGCCTGTGATGATCCCCTGCAACCATCCCATGCAATGATCGCCTGTGATGATCCCCTGCAACCATCCCCTGCAATGATCGCCTGTGATGATCCCCTGTAACCATCCCCTGCAATGATCGCCTGTGATGATCCCCTGTAACCATCCCCTGCAATGATCGCCTGTGATGATCCCCTGCAACCATCCCCTGCAATGATCGCCTGTGATGATCCCCTGCAATGATCGCCTGTGATGATCCCCTGTAACCATCCCCTGCAATGATCGCCTGTGATGATCCCCTGCAACCATCCCCTGCAATGATCACCTGTGATGATCCCCTGCAATGATCGCCTGTGATGATCCCCTGCAACCATCCCCTGCAATGATCGCCTGTGATGATCCCCTGTAACCATCCCCTGCAATGATCGCCTGTGATGATCCCCTGCAACCATCCCCTGCAATGATCGCCTGTGATGATCCCCTGTAACCATCCCCTGCAATGATCGCCTGTGATGATCCCCTGCAACCATCCCCTGCAATGATCGCCTGTGATGATCCCCTGCCACCATCCCCTGCAATGATCGCCTGTGATGATCCCTGCAACCATCCCCTGCAATGATCGCCTGTGATGATCCCCTGCAACCATCCCCTGCAATGATCGCCTGTGATGATCCCCTGTAACCATCCCCTGCAATGATCCTGCCTGTGATGATCCCCTGCAACCATCCCCTGCAATGATCGCCTGTGATGATCCCCTGCAACCATCCCCTGCAATGATCGCCTGTGATGATCCCCTGCCACCATCCCCTGCAATGATCGCCTGTGATGATCCCCTGCAACCATCCCCTGCAATGATCGCCTGTGATGATCCCCTGCAACCATCCCCTGCAATGATCGCCTGTGATGATCCCCTGCAACCATCCCCTGCAATGATCGCCTGTGATGATCCCCTGTAACCATCCCCTGCAATGATCACCTGTGATGATCCCCTGCAATGATCGCCTGTGATGATCCCCTGCAACCATCCCCTGCAATGATCGCCTGTGATGATCCCCTGCAACCATCCCCTGCAATGATCGCCTGTGATGATCCCCTGCAACCATCCCCTGTAATGATCGCCTGTGATGATCCCCTGCAACCATCCCCTGCAATGATCGCCTGTGATGTCCCCACAAGCAGCATTCATGGCATCTAACAGAGACATCTGATCTTGTGCTCGATAGTCATATACTTTCCACCTCTATGCTTTAAAAAAACTCTTCTATCGGATTCAGGAATGGGGAGTATGGTGGAAGGAACGCCATTGTTATCCTTTCACGTGCAGCAAACCATTCCTTACAATGTTGGTTCGGTGGAAGCTGACATTATCCCATACAATTACTTAATTTGTCAAATCTGGTCTAACTAAACCTCTTTGGTGTTCTGATATTAGGTCTCTGTAAAGTATTTAGGAAGGCCAGGAGAAGTTGGATGTTATAGGGCCCAATGTGTGGAACATATGTGCTCTCACCATTCTCAGAAATGGCAGCACACATTGTAATATTTGATTGAACCCAGCCTCGTCCACAAAAACAAGAATGTGGGTCATTTCATGTCCTTCCAGCTCCCCTGTTCTCTATATAGTAACACAGAAACTAAATGTAATGTTAGTTTTACGTAGCCTATTCTAGAATCAGACAATTTAGTAAAGTTGAAATGTTTTCTGTTCTTATGGCTATCTACAAATTCAAGAAGTCTATACAGGCATCAGTGAAGTACAGTAGAACTCCCTGTACAATATACCATGTGCACACCAATGGTTTACCTGGAGATACTGGTACCGCATTTCCTACCTGAACATCCTGGTACCACAGCTCCTACCTGAACATACTGGTACTACAGCTCCTACCAGGACATACTGGTTCCACAGCTCCTACCTGGACATACTGGTACCACAGCTCCTACCAGGGCATCCTGGTACCACAGATCCTACCAGGACATCCTGGTACCACAGCTCCTACCTGAACATACTAGTTCCACAGCTCCTACCTGGACATACTGGTACCACAGCTCCTACCAGGGCATCCTGGTACCACAGCTCCTACCAGGACATCCTGGTACCACAGCTCCTACCTGAACATACTGGTTCCACAGCTCCTACCTGGACATACTGGTACCACAGCTCCTACCAGGGCATCCTGGTACCGCAGCTCCTACCTGAACATACTGGTACCACAGTTCCTACCTGAACATACTAGTTCCACAGCTCCTACCAGGACATCCTGGTACCACAGCTCCTACCTGGACATACTGGTACCACAGCTCCTACCAGAACATACTGGTACCACAGCTCCTACTAGGACATCCTGGTACCACAGCTCAAATCAAATGTATTTATATAGCCCTTCGTACATCAGCTGATATCTCAAAAGTGCTGTACAGAAACCCAGCCTAAAACCCCAAACAGCAAGCAATGCAGGTGTAGAAGCACGGTGGCTAGGAAAAACTCCCTAGAAAGGCCAAAACCTAGGAAGAAACCTAGAGAGGAACCAGGCTATGTGGGGTGGCCAGTCCTCTTCTGGCTGTGCGGGGTGGAGATTATAACAGAACATGGCCAAGATGTTCAAATGTTCATAAATGACCAGCATGGTCGAATAATAATAAGGCAGAACAGTTGAAACTGGAGCAGCAGCACAGCCAGGTGGACTGGGGACAGCAAGGAGTCATCATGTCAGGTAGTCCTGGGGCATGGTCCTAGGGCTCAGGTCCTCCGAGAGAGAGAAAGAAAGAGAGAAGGAGAGAATTAGAGAACGCACACTTAGATTCACACAGGACACCGAATAGGACAGGAGAAGTACTCCAGATATAACAAACTGACCCTAGCCCCCCGACACATAAACTACTGCAGCATAAATACTGGAGGCTGAGACAGGACTGAGCTTTTTAGATACCGATGCACATTTGTATGTGTACAACATTTATTTTTGTAGCAATGTGTTACATGTAAACAGAAAATTCACATTTTCATGTCCATTTTTACATATAAAGTCATATATAGTGAACAGAAAATTTGCCAGAAAATTACATCCATGCAAAGAAATGAAAAACTGCAACAATGAAAAAACCTGTGGTAGTTCTGTAAAAAACAATACATTGTGCCTCCTCACAGTACATAACACTACAAGTCCCCATCTTCTTGGTGTACATCCTGTCGCTCTTGTTGATCTGCTTTTCGTCAATATTGCATCTGATATTTTCCCTTGCGATCCACCGAAAGGAAAACTCTTGCGTGGCGCAACCATCCCCTGTAACCATCCCCTGCAATGATCGCCTGTGATGATCCCCTGTAACCATCCCCTGCAATGATCGCCTGTGATGATCCCCTGCAACCATCACCTGCAATGATCGCCTGTGATGATCCCCTGCAACCATCCCCTGCAATGATCGCCTGTGATGATCCCCTGCAACCATCCCCTGCAATGATCGCCTGTGATGATCCCCTGCAACCATCCCCTGTAATGATCGCCTGTGATGATCCCCTGCAACCATCCCCTGCAATGATCGCCTGTGATGTCCCCACAAGCAGCATTCATGAGATCTAACAGAGACATCTGATCTTGTGCTCGATAGTCATATACTTTCCACCTCTATGCTTTAAAAAAACTCTTCTATCGGATTCAGGAATGGGGAGTATGGTGGAAGGAAAGCCATTGTTATCCTTTCACGTGCAGCAAACCATTCCTTACAATGTTGGTTCGGTGGAAGCTGACATTATCCCATACAATCACTTAATTTGTCAAATCTGGTCTAATTTAACCTCTTTGGTGTTCTGATATTAGGTCTCTGTAAAGTATTTAGGAAGGCCAGGAGAAGTTGGATGTTATAGGGCCCAATGTGTGGAACATGTGTGCTCACACCATTCTCAGAAATGGCAGCACACATTGTAATATTTGATTGAACCCAGCCTCGTCCACAAAAACAAGAATGTGGGTCATTTCATGTCCTTCCAGCTCCCCTGTTCTCTATATAGTAACACAGAAACTAAATGTAATGTTAGTTTTACGTAGCCTATTCTAGAATCAGACAATTTAGTAAAGTTGAAATGTTTTCTGTTCTTATGGCTATCTACAAATTCAAGAAGTCTATACAGGCATCAGTGAAGTACAGTAGAACTCCCTGTACAATATACCATGTGCACACCAATGGTTTACCTGGAGATACTGGTACCGCAGCTCCTACCTGAACATACTGGTACCGCAGCTCCTACCTGGACATACTGGTACCGCAGCTCCTACCTGAACATCCTGGTACCACAGCTCCTACCTGGACATACTGGTACCGCAGCTCCTACCTGGACATACTGGTACCGCAGCTCCTACCTGAACATCCTGGTACCACAGCTCCTACCTGAACATACTGGTACTGCAGCTCCTACCTGAACATACTGGTTCCACAGCTCCTACCTGAACATACTGGTACTGCAGCTCCTACCTGAACATACTGGTACCACAGCTCCTACCTGAACATAGTGGTACTACAGCTCCTACCAGGACATACTGGTACCGCAGCTCCTACCTGAACATACTGGTACTGCAGCTCCTACCTGAACATACTGGTTCCACAGCTCCTACCAGGACATACTGGTACCACAGCTCCTACCAGGACATACTGGTTCCATAGCTCCTACCTGGACATACTGGTACTACAGCTCCTACCAGGACATACTGGTACCGCAGCTCCTACCTGAACATACTGGTTCCACAGCTCCTACCTGGACATACTGGTACCACAGCTCCTACCAGGGCATTCTGGTACCACAGCTCCTACCTGAACATACTGGTACCACAGCTCCTACCAGGGCATCCTGGTACCGTAGCTCCTACCTGAAGATACTGGTTCCACAGCTCCTACCTGGACATACTGGTACCACAGCTCCTACCTGAACATACTGGTACCACAGCTCCTACCTGAACATACTGGTACCACAGCTCCTACCTGGACATACTGGTACCGCAGCTCCTACCTGGACATACTGGTACCGCAGCTCCTACCTGAACATCCTGGTACCACAGCTCCTACCTGAACATACTGGTACTGCAGCTCCTACCTGAACATACTGGTTCCACAGCTCCTACCTGAACATACTGGTACTGCAGCTCCTACCTGAACATACTGGTACCACAGCTCCTACCTGAACATAGTGGTACTACAGCTCCTACCAGGACATACTGGTACCGCAGCTCCTACCTGAACATACTGGTACTGCAGCTCCTACCTGAACATACTGGTTCCACAGCTCCTACCAGGACATACTGGTACCACAGCTCCTACCAGGACATACTGGTTCCATAGCTCCTACCTGGACATACTGGTACTACAGCTCCTACCAGGACATACTGGTACTGCAGCTCCTACCTGAACATACTGGTTCCACAGCTCCTACCTGGACATACTGGTACCACAGCTCCTACCAGGGCATTCTGGTACCACAGCTCCTACCTGAACATACTGGTACCACAGCTCCTACCAGGGCATCCTGGTACCGTAGCTCCTACCTGAAGATACTGGTTCCACAGCTCCTACCTGGACATACTGGTACCACAGCTCCTACCTGAACATACTGGTACCACAGCTCCTACCTGAACATACTGGTACCACAGCTCCTACCAGGACATCCTGGTACCACAGCTCAAATCAAATCAAATGTATTTATATAGCCATTCGTACATCAGCTGATATCTCAAAGTGCTGTACAGAAACCCAGCCTAAAACCCCAAACAGCAAGCAATGCAGGTGTAGAAGCACGGTGGTTATGTAGAGCTGCTCTGCCACCAGCATGAGGTCGTTGTGCAGTCCTATATATGACATGTAGAGGTCGTTGTGCAGTCCTATATATGACATGTAGAGCTGCTCTGCCATCAACATGAGGTCGTTGTGCAGTCCTATATATGACATGTAGAGCTGCTCTGCCATCAACATGAGGTCGTTGTGCAGTCCTATATATGACATGTAGAGGTCGTTGTGCAGTCCTATATATGACATGTAGAGGTCGTTGTGCAGTCCTATATATGACATGTAGAGGTCGTTGTGCAGTCCTATATATGACATGTAGAGCTGCTCTGCCATCAACATGAGGTCGTTGTGCAGTCCTATATATGACATGTAGAGGTCGTTGTGCAGTCCTATATATGACATGTAGAGCTGCTCTGTCACCAGCATGAGGTCGTTGTGCAGTCTTATATATGACATGTAGAATTCACAAATAGATCATGTTACAGATAGTATATTGTATTCAAATTGTGCTATACTACTGTACTACTGTACTACTGTATTACTGTATATTCCTCATACATATCTTACGGAACATTGTGGTTTTCACTTGCATTTACCTTTACAATAGTTCCTGTGTTCTGAATGAAATGCTGTAACAAAAGTAAAGAACGGTACATATTTACCTGTTTTCCCTACGGTATGTTTGCACAATTGATGACACTGTGGACCTGTTTACATTAGTCTGTACTCCCTGACCAGCCTCTTCCATTGTCAGACCGTGGTTTATGACACTGTGGACCTGTTTACATTAGGCTGTACTCTCCGACCAGCCTCTTCCATTGTCAGACCATGGTTTATAACACTGTGGACCTGTTTACATTAGTCTGTACTCCCTGACCAGCCTCTTCCATTGTCAGACCATGGTTTATAACACTGTGGACCTGTTTACATTAGTCTGTACTCTCTGACCAGCCTCTTCCATTGTCAGACCATGGTTTATGACACTGTGGACCTGTTTACATTAGGCTGTACTCTCTGACCAGCCTCTTCCATTGTCAGACCATGGTTTATGACACTGTGGACCTGTTTACATTAGGCTGTACTCTCCGACCAGCCTCTTCCATTGTAAGACCATGGTTTATGACACTGTGGACCTGTTTACATTAGGCTGTACTCTCTGACCAGCCTCTTCCATTGTAAGACCGTGGTTTATAACACTGTGGACTTGTTTAAGGCTGTACTCTCTGACCATCCCTCTTCCATTGTACAGACCTGTTTACATTAGGCTGTACTCTCCGACCAGCCTCTTCCATTGTCAGACCATGGTTTATAACACTGTGGACTTGTTTTACATTAGGCTGTACTCTCTGACCAGCCTCTTCCATTGTAAGACCATGGTTTATAACACTGTGGACCTGTTTACATTAGGCTGTACTCTCTGACCAGCCTCTTCCATTGTCAGACCATGGTTTATAACACTGTGGACCTGTTTAAGGCTGTACTCTCCGACCAGCCTCTTCCATTGTCAGACCATGGTTTATAACACTGTGGACCTGTTTACATTAGGCTGTACTCTCCGACCAGCCTCTTCCATTGTCAGACCATGGTTTATAACACTGTGGACCTGTTTAAGGCTGTACTCTCCGACCAGCCTCTTCCATTGTAAGACCATGGTTTATAACACTATGGACCTGTTTACATTAGGCTGTACTCTCTGACCAGCCTCTTCCATTGTCAGACCATGGTTTATAACACTGTGGACCTGTTTACCTTAGTCTGTACTCTCTGACCAGCCTCTTCCATTGTCAGACCATGGTTTATGACACTGTGGACCTGTTTACATTAGGCTGTACTCTCCGACCAGCCTCTTCCATTGTCAGACCATGGTTTATGACACTGTGGACCTGTTTACATTAGGCTGTACTCTCCGACCAGCCTCTTCCATTGTCAGACCATGGTTTATAACACTGTGGACTTGTTTTACATTAGGCTGTACTCTCTGACCAGCCTCTTCCATTGTAAGACCATGGTTTATAACACTGTGGACCTGTTTACATTAGGCTGTACTCTCTGACCAGCCTCTTCCATTGTCAGACCATGGTTTATAACACTGTGGACCTGTTTAAGGCTGTACTCTCCGACCAGCCTCTTCCATTGTCAGACCATGGTTTATAACACTGTGGACCTGTTTACATTAGGCTGTACTCTCCGACCAGCCTCTTCCATTGTCAGACCATGGTTTATAACACTGTGGACCTGTTTAAGGCTGTACTCTCCGACCAGCCTCTTCCATTGTAAGACCATGGTTTATAACACTATGGACCTGTTTACATTAGGCTGTACTCTCTGACCAGCCTCTTCCATTGTCAGACCATGGTTTATGACACTGTGGACTTGTTTTACATTAGTCTGTACTCTCTGACCAGCCTCTTCCATTGTCAGACCATGGTTTATGACACTGTGGACCTGTTTACATTAGTCTGTACTCTCTGACCAGCCTCTTCCATTGTAAGACCATGGTTTATAACACTGTGGACCTGTTTACATTAGGCTGTACTCTCTGACCAGCCTCTTCCATTGTAAGACCATGGTTTATAACACGGTGGACCTGTTTACATTAGTCTGTACTCCCTGACCAGCCTCTTCCATTGTCAGACCATGGTTTATAACACTGTGGACTTGTTTTACATTAGGCTGTACTCTCCGACCAGCCTCTTCCATTGTCAGACCATGGTTTATGACACTGTGGACCTGTTTACATTAGTCTGTACTCCCTGACCAGCCTCTTCCATTGTCAGACCGTGGTTTATGACACTGTGGACCTGTTTACATTAGGCTGTACTCTCCGACCAGCCTCTTCCATTGTCAGACCATGGTTTATAACACTGTGGACCTGTTTACATTAGTCTGTACTCCCTGACCAGCCTCTTCCATTGTCAGACCATGGTTTATAACACTGTGGACCTGTTTACATTAGTCTGTACTCTCTGACCAGCCTCTTCCATTGTCAGACCATGGTTTATAACACTGTGGACTTGTTTAAGGCTGTACTCTCTGACCATCCCTCTTCCATTGTACAGACCTGTTTACATTAGGCTGTACTCTCTGACCAGCCTCTTCCATTGTCAGACCATGGTTTATGACACTGTGGACTTGTTTTACATTAGGCTGTACTCTCCGACCAGCCTCTTCCATTGTCAGACCATGGTTTATAACACTGTGGACTTGTTTTACATTAGGCTGTACTCTCTGACCAGCCTCTTCCATTGTAAGACCATGGTTTATAACACTGTGGACCTGTTTACATTAGGCTGTACTCTCTGACCAGCCTCTTCCATTGTCAGACCATGGTTTATAACACTGTGGACCTGTTTAAGGCTGTACTCTCCGACCAGCCTCTTCCATTGTCAGACCATGGTTTATAACACTGTGGACCTGTTTACATTAGGCTGTACTCTCCGACCAGCCTCTTCCATTGTCAGACCATGGTTTATAACACTGTGGACCTGTTTAAGGCTGTACTCTCCGACCAGCCTCTTCCATTGTAAGACCATGGTTTATAACACTATGGACCTGTTTACATTAGGCTGTACTCTCTGACCAGCCTCTTCCATTGTCAGACCATGGTTTATGACACTGTGGACTTGTTTTTACATTAGTCTGTACTCTCTGACCAGCCTCTTCCATTGTCAGACCATGGTTTATGACACTGTGGACCTGTTTACATTAGTCTGTACTCTCTGACCAGCCTCTTCCATTGTAAGACCATGGTTTATAACACTGTGGACCTGTTTACATTAGGCTGTACTCTCTGACCAGCCTCTTCCATTGTAAGACCATGGTTTATAACACTGTGGACCTGTTTACATTAGTCTGTACTCCCTGACCAGCCTCTTCCATTGTCAGACCATGGTTTATAACACTGTGGACTTGTTTTACATTAGGCTGTACTCTCCGACCAGCCTCTTCCATTGTCAGACCATGGTTTATGACACTGTGGACCTGTTTACATTAGGCTGTACTCTCTGACCAGCCTCTTCCATTGTCAGACCATGGTTTATGACACTGTGGACTTGTTTTACATTAGGCTGTACTCTCTGACCAGCCTCTTCCATTGTCAGACCATGGTTTATGACACTGTGGACCTGTTTAAGGCTGTACTCTCCGACCAGCCTCTTCCATTGTCAGACCATGGTTTATAACACTGTGGACTTGTTTTACATTAGGCTGTACTCCCTGACCAGCCTCTTCCATTGTAAGACCATGGTTTATAACACTGTGGACTTGTTTTACATTAGTCTGTACTCTCCGACCAGCCTCTTCCATTGTAAGACCATGGTTTATAACACTGTGGACCTGTTTACATTAGGCTGTACTCTCCGACCAGCCTCTTCCATTGTAAGACCATGGTTTATAACACTGTGGACCTGTTTACATTAGTCTGTACTCTCCGACCAGCCTCTTCCATTGTCAGACCATGGTTTATAACACTGTGGACTTGTTTTACATTAGGCTGTACTCCCTGACCAGCCTCTTCCATTGTCAGACCATGGTTTATAACACTGTGGACTTGTTTTACATTAGGCTGTACTCCCTGACCAGCCTCTTCCATTGTAAGACCATGGTTTATAACACTATGGACCTGTTTACATTAGTCTGTACTCTCCGACCAGCCTCTTCCATTGTCAGACCATGGTTTATAACACTGTGGACTTGTTTTACATTAGTCTGTACTCTCTGACCAGCCTCTTCCATTGTAAGACCGTGGTTTATAACACTGTGGACTTGTTTTACATTAGGCTGTACTCTCCGACCAGCCTCTTCCATTGTAAGACCATGGTTTATGACATGGTCCACAATTGTGGCTCTGATTTCATCAGGGACTCTTATTCTTTGCCTTCTACCTCTTCCTCTATTATGTCTTCCCCTAACACCACCACCACGCATTCTTACACATCTTCTTATTTCTCCTCCACCAGAATGTAGCTGCTGTTCAGGGTTGTGATGTTCCTCCATGTTCATAAATGGTAGTGATTGTGCTGTGGGCAAGCTCCATATATATGCTTTCAAACTTGATTGGTTGATTGGTAAGATTCTGATTCCTATTTCATTACTATGTCACCTGGCAGGTAATTAGCCAATTTAGAAGACTTCACAAACATTCCATGTCATAGATATTTATGGAATATACATGTACTGTATGTCTGGCAGATTTAGATAATTTCATGGATCATTTTGCATGTGATGGCTCACATGATGAAAGAATGTTTAGAAGTTGTGATCAGTTTTGATCAGCCATGTGCATGTAGTTATTGTGCAAATTGTAGACAATTGTACTTCCTCTTTTGCACACATGCCAAAGCACATGCAATTTGCTTAAATTAATAAGAAATTCAAATCTGGTGTGAACAAGAAACTAATTGTTCAGAGATTTTAACTCTTTTGAGATCTATCGTATCCCACAACTGTCCCAGACTATGTTTGGAATATTTATTCCTCACACATAATAGAATAGGTCAACTTTTGTGCTGTGGAGGATAGTAGATTGACATAGGCTAGTGCTTTTGCTGTTCATCAGGCCTACTTATCTTGTTGGCTGACGAAAACTAAACGTGGATAGATCTTCCAATATCTTCAATATGCACCTAGCAATTGGATAAGGACGTGCGCAGTTGCTTCCCCAATGTGTCTGTCTTCACTTGTAGCCTGTGAGAAAGACATAATCAGGTGATGGAGAGCCATGTGAGTGAGAGGTGCATCAGAGCGTGCAGCACTCCGGGCCAAGGGCACAGCAGCCACTGGCCATAAAAGGCATTGATTTGTTTAGGGTGCATTACGGTTACACAAAGGGGATGCCGCCTTTAAATTTGAGGCATTATCAAGTGCTTGTCAAATTGTGAATGAGAGACTGATGAAGTGTGTACATCCTGCGCAAAAAAACAAAGCAGAGCTCATGCTTTTCAAGCAACTTTTTTCAAATCATCATTAGAGTCACATCATGCAGCCTTACAATGTATACAAATGTAAACATATAGCCCAACATTTGTAGAACAACTAAAGTTAAATTATTAACTCTAAATGAAGCATATAGGAGTACCTGTTTCTTTGTTAACCGCTCAACACAGAATAGCCTCATCTGCGCACTCCCTCAAATCATTTGTTCAATTGTATTCTTCATACTATAAAATAACGCCACAGCGCTAGGTGCATCTCAATATTAGTGTTCATAATGTTTTATATGGTAATTGTATGTGTGGAGACTTTTTGAATAGGACCTCCTCTCAGAGAGAGAGACACATTTATATCACATTACAGGAAGAGCATTTCTGGGGAAGAGGTGCATTTCTAGAAAGAGGTGCATTACTGGGGAAGAGGTGCATTTCTAGAAAGAGGTACATTTCTGGGGAAGAGGTGCAAACTAATGATGCATTGATCAAATTCCAACATATCAATGTCAGATGGAGATATACCAGGTACTGTTAACCAGGTGCTGTTAACCAGGTGCTGTTAACCAGGTGCTATTAACCAGGTGCTGTTAACCAGGTGCTGTTTCTTTATTTATTTTTTATTTCACCTTTATTTAACCAGGTAAGCAAGTTGAGAACAAGTTCTCATTTACAATTGCGACCTGGCCAAGATAAAGCAAAGCAGTTCGACACATACAACGACACAGAGTTACACATGGAGTAAAACAAACATACAGTCAATAATACAGTAAAAAAACAAGTCTATATACAATGTGAGCAAATTAGGTGAGAAGGGAGGTAAAGGCAAAAAAGGCCATGGTGGCAAAGTAAATACAATATAGCAAGTAGAACACTGGAATGGTAGTTTTGCAATGGAAGAATGTGCAAAGTAGAAATAAAAATAATGGGGTGCAAAGGAGAAAAATAAATAAATAAATTAAATACAGTTGGGAAAGAGGTAGTTGTTTGGGCTAAATTATAGGTGGGCTATGTACAGGTGCAGTAATCTGTAAGATGCTCTGACAGTTGGTGCTTAAAGCTAGTGAGGGAGATAAGTGTTTCCAATTTAAGAGATTTTTGTAGTTTGTTCCAGTCATTGGCAGCAGAGAACTGGAAGGAGAGGCGGCCAAAGAAAGAATTGGTTTTGGGGGTGACTAGAGAGATATACCTGCTGGAGCGTGTGCTACAGGTGGGAGATGCTATGGTGACCAGCGAGCTGAGATAAGGGGGACTTTACCTAGCAGGGTCTTGTAGATGACATGGAGCCAGTGGGTTTGGCGACGAGTATGAAGCGAGGGCCAGCCAACGAGAGCGTACAGGTCGCAATGGTGGGTAGTATATGGGGCTTTGGTGACAAAACGGATTGCACTGTGATAGACTGCATCCAATTTGTTGAGTAGGGTATTGGAGGCTATTTTGTGAATGACATCGCCAAAGTCGAGGATTGGTAGGATGGTCAATTTTACAAGGGTATGTTTGGCAGCATGAGTGAAGGATGCTTTGTTGCGAAATAGGAAGCCAATTCTAGATTTAACTTTGGATTGGAGATGTTTGATATGGGTCTGGAAGGAGAGTTTACAGTCTAACCAGACACCTAAGTATTTGTAGTTGTCCACGTATTCTAAGTCAGAGCCGTCCAGAGTAGTGATGTTGGACAGGCGGGTAGGTGCAGGTAGCGATCGGTTGAAGAGCATGCATTTAGTTTTACTTGTATTTAAGAGCAATTGGAGGCCACGGAAGGAGAGTTGTATGGCATTGAAGCTTGCCTGGAGGGTTGTTAACACAGTGTCCAAAGAAGGGCCGGAAGTATACAGAATGGTGTCGTCTGCGTAGAGGTGGATCAGAGACTCACCAGCAGCAAGAGCGACCTCATTGATGTATACAGAGAAGAGAGTCGGTCCAAGAATTGAACCCTGTGGCACCCCCAAGAGGTCCGGACAGCAGACCCTCCGATTTGACACACTGAACTCTATCAGAGAAGTAGTTGGTGAACCAGGCGAGGCAATCATTTGAGAAACCAAGGCTGTCGAGTCTGCCGATGAGGATGTGGTGGTTGACAGAGTCGAAAGCCTTGGCCAGATCAATGAATACGGCTGCACAGTAATGTTTCTTATCGATGGCGGTTAAGATATCGTTTAGGACCTTGAGCGTGGCTGAGGTGCACCCATGACCAGCTCTGAAACCAGATTGCATAGCAGAGAAGGTATGGTGAGATTCGAAATGGTCGGTAATCTGTTTGTTGACTTGGCTTTCGAAGACCTTAGAAAGGCATGGTAGGATAGATATAGGTCTGTAGCAGTTTGGGTCAAGAGTGTCCCCCCCTTTGAAGAGGGGGATGACCGCAGCTGCTTTCCAATCTTTGGGAATCTCAGATGACACGAAAGAGAGGTTGAACAGGCTAGTAATAGGGGTGGCAACAATTTCGGCAGATAATTTTAGAAAGAAAGGGTCCAGATTGTCTAGCCCGGCTGATTTGTAGGGGTCCAGATTTTCAGCTCTTTCAGAACTTCAGCTGAATGGATTTGGGAGAAGGAGAAATGGGGAAGGCTTGGGCGAGTTGCTGTTGGGGGTGCAGTGCTGTTGACCGGGGTAGGAGTTGCCAGGTGGAAAGCATGGCCAGCCGTAGAAAAATGCTTATTGAAATTCTCAATTATGGTGGATTTATCAGTGGTGACAGTGTTTCCTATCTTCAGTGCAGTGGGCAGCTGGGAGGAGGTGTTCTTATTCTCCATGGACTTTACAGTGTCCCAGAACTTTTTAGAGTTAGTGTTGCAGGAAGCAAATTTCTGCTTGAAAAAGCTAGCCTTGGCTTTTCTAACTGCCTGTGTATAACGGTTTCTAGCTTCCCTGAACAGCTGCATATCACGGGGGCTGTTCGATGCTAATGCAGAACGCCATAGGATGTTTTTGTGTTGGTTAAGGGCAGTCAGGTCTGGGGAGAACCAAGGGCTATATCTGTTCCTGGTTCTAATTTTCTTGAATGGGACATGTTTATTTATGATTGTTAGGAAGGCATTTTAAAAAAATATCCAGGCATCCTCTACTGACGGGATGAGATCAATATCCTTCCAGGACACCCCGGCCAGGTCGATTAGAAAGGCCTGCTCGCTGAAGTGTTTCAGGGAGCGTTTTACAGTGATGAGTGGAGGTCGTTTGACCGCTGACCCATTACGGATGCAGGCAATGAGGCAGTGATCGCTGAGATCTTGGTTGAAGACAGCAGAGGTGTATTTAGAGGGGAAGTTGGTTAGGATGATATCTATGAGGGTGCCCGTGTTTAAGGCTTTGGGGGGGTACCTGGTAGGTTCATTGATCATTTGTGTGAGATTGAGGGCATCAAGTTTAGATTGTAGGATGGCTGGGGTGTTAAGCATGTTCCAGTTTAGGTCGCCTAGCAGCACGAGCTCTGAAGATAGATGGGGGGCAATCAGTTCACATATGGTGTCCAGAGCACAGCTGGGGGCAGAGGGTGGTCTATAGCAGGCGGCAACGGTGAAAGACTTGTTTTTAGAGAGGTGGATTTTTAAAAGTAGAAGTTCAAATTGTTTGGGTACAGACCTGGATAGTAGGACAGAACTATCTTTGCAGTAGATTGCAACACCGCCCCCTTTGGCAGTTCTATCTTGTCTGAAAATGTTGTAGTTTGGAATTCAAATTTCTGAATTTTTGGTGGTCTTCCTAAGCCAGGATTCAGACACAGCTAGAACATCCGGGTTGGCAGAGTGTGCTAAAGCAGTGAAAAGAACAAACTTAGGGAGGAGGCTTCTAATGTTAACATGCATGAAACCAAGGCTATTACGGTTACAGAAGTCATCAAAAGAGAGCGCCTGGGGAATAGGAGTGGAGCTAGGCACTGCAGGGCCTGGATTCACCTCTACATCGCCAGAGGAACATAGGAGGAGAAGAATAAGGGTACGGCTAAAAGCAATAAGAATTGTTCGTCTAGAACGTCTGGAACAGAGAGTAAAAGGAGGTTTCTGGGGGCGATAAAATAGCATCAAGGTATAATGTACAGACAAAGGTATGGTAGGATGTGAATACAGTGGAGGTAAACCTAGGTATTGAGTGATGAAGAGAGAGATATTGTCTCTAGAAACATCATTGAAACCAGGAGATGTCATTGCATGTGTGGGTGGTGGAACTAATAAGTTGGATAAGGTATAGTGAGCAGGACTAGAGGCTCTACAGTGAAATAAGCCAATAAACACTAACCAGAACAGCAATGGACAAGACATATTGACATTAAGGAGAGGCATCCTTAGTCGAGTGATCAAAAGGGTCCAGGGAGTGGAGAGGTTGGTTTGGGGGTCACGGCGATTTAGACAGCTAGCCAGGACATCGGTAGCAAGCTAGCATAGGATGGAGGTCTGTTGTTAGCCACCTCTTGCGTTCCGTCAGTAGATTAGTGGAGTTCCATGTTGTAGAGGGGATTAGTCCAAATCACAACAACAAAAAATAAATAAAAACAATAGATATAGTTATAGAGGCCCAAGAAGAAACATAATAATAATAAAAATAAATAAATTGTCCGATTGTCTATTTTGAGAGCAGCCGGTAAGACAGCTAACGGTTAGCAGGCCGCAGATGGGCGTTCAGGTAACGTCGCGACGGAGGAGCCAGCCGGATCTCCTTCGGGTAGATAACGTCGGCAGGTGCTGTTAACCAGGTGCTGTTAACCAGGTGCTGTTAACCAGTTGCTGTTAAGGTGATATGCATTCCAAATATCTGGTATTAATGCCCACTCTAGAATGCATTTCTAGCCAATCAAAAATGAGTATTCAACAATGCTGTGGTATAAGATCATGTGCTGTATTGTCAGGCCACATGCCCATGTCTGGTTTGTCTGTCTCTGCAGGTGAATGAGATTTACCAGGATGGTACCCTGGGTGCCCACATCAACGTGGTTCTGGTCCGAATCATCATGTTGTGTCCTGCAAAGGTAAGACACAGTAGGTCTCAGTCATTCACTAACATGGTCAGTGGATGTAACCTGTAGGAGGTAGACCGATCCCCATGTTGAAATACTCTTGTACTCTGGTATTAGGGTGGAGCTCTGTTGGAGCTTGGGGTTGGGTGGGGTTGGTGTGGGGTTGATGGGGGTTAGTGTGGGGTTGATGGGGGTTGGTGTGGGGATGATGGGGGTTGATGTGGGGTTGATGGGGGTTGGTGTGGGGTTGATGGGGGTTGGTGTGGGGTTGATGGGGGGTTGGTGTGGGGTTGGTGGGGTTGGTGTGGGGTTGATGGGGGTTGGTGTGGGGTTGATGGGGGGTTGGTGTGGGGTTGATGGGGGTTGATGGGGGTTGATGGGGGTTGGTGTGGGGATGGTGTGGGGTAATGGGGGTTGGTGGGGGTTGGTGTGGGGTTGGTGGGGGTAATGGGGGGTTGGTGTGGGGTTGGGGGGTTGATGGGGGTTGGTGTGGGGTAATGGGGGTTGGTGGGGGTTTGGTGTGGGGTTGATGGGGGATTGGTGTGGGGTTGATGTGGGGTTAGTAGGGGGTTGATGCGGTAGGAGATCAGTTTGTGTTTTGCCCTCTCCCTGTCTGTCTGTATAATGTTTAAGATGCCACCCCCCAATTATTTTTTTTAAGATTTAAAGAAAATAATCCACCTGTACTGTATCTACTTTTGGTAACAGTGTATTTAATAGTAAAACCCCGTTACCATAGCTACAGAATAAGGCTTTTTCTCATTTGGTGTGTTAGGTGTTACATGAATTGTATTATGGATTGCCTGTGATTGCCAGTTTATATGAGAGAATTCCTAATTTGCTGTCATGGCATCGGTGTGTCACCTCTAAGGCATTTGGAACTTCAAGAGTACCACCTACTGGCTCGCAGGATATGCCACGAATACTTTGGAGAGTCATTTCAATGCACTGCAGACATTCTGGGAAATATACAACATCCTCTTACAGAGTTTGTAAGAAGGGACTGAGTACATGTGGTGACAGTCCTTTCCTGTATTGGCTCCAGTCTTTGAGTCTGATAGAGCTGGGGAACCCGTCTCAGAGTCTGGAGAATGTATGTCGCTGGGCCTTCCTGCAGCAGAAGGAAGACAGGGGTGATGCAGAGTACCATGACCATGCCATCTTCCTCACCAGACAGGAGTTTGGCCCCTCCGGCATGCAAGGTACTGGACATACTTATTAATGTGCTCTCATACAATATACACATCAGGTGCTCTCGTACAATATACACATCAGTTGTGTGCATACAGTATACACACTCCTTTCTCTCTCTCTCTCTCTCTCTCTCTCTCTCTCTTTCTCTCCTTTCTCTCTCTCTCTCTCTCTCGCTTTCAATTAAATTAAATTAGCTTTATTTGCATGACGTAACAATGTATGTATTGCCAAAGCTTACTTTGGAGATTTACAATATTAACATCATTAAAATAATAATAATCAATATGGTCAAAGGGACAACAGTAACAATAATAATCAAGGGTCAAAATAACCTTACATTGAACAATAACAATTACAATAAGCATAGAGGACAGGTTGTCTCTCTCTCTCTCACACACTTTTTCCCTCCTCTCCTCTCCTCTCTCTCTCTCTCTCTCTCTTTACCTCTCTTTCTCTCGTTGCTTAGGTTACGCTCCTGTGACGGGTATGTGCCACCCAGTGCGGAGCTGCACTCTCAACCACGAGGATGGCTTCTCCTCTGCCTTCGTTGTGGCACACGAGACTGGACACGTGTGAGACACACTTATACACACACACCATTCAACATACAGTATACACACACCATTCAACACACAGTATACACACACCATTCAACACAGTATACACACACCATTCAACACAGTATACACACACCATTCAACACAGTATACACACACCATTCAACACACAGTATACACACACCATTCAACACACAGTATACACACACCATTCAACACAGTATACACACACCATTCAACACAGTATACACAAACACTGTTCAACACAGTATACACACACCATTCAACACAGTATACACAAACACTGTTCAACACAGTATACACACACCATTCAACACACAGTATACACAAACACCATTCAACACACAGTATACACACACCATTCAACACACTGTATACACACACCATTCAACACACAGTATACACACACCATTCAACACACAGTATACACACACCATTCAACACACAGTATACACACACCATTCAACACAGTATACACACACCATTCAACACAGTATACACACACCATTCAACACAATACACACACACCATTCAACACACAGTATACACACACCATTCAACACAGTATACACACACCATTCAACACACAGTATACACACACCATTCAACACACAGTATACACACACCATTCAACACACAATATACACAAACACCATTCAACACAGTATACACAAACACCATTCAACACACAATATACACAAACACCATTCAACACAGTATACACACACCGTTCAACACACTGTATACACACACCGTTCAACACACTGTATACACACACCATTCAACACACAGTATACACACACCATTCAACACAGTATACACAAACACTGTTCAACACACTGTATACACACACCATTCAACACACAGTATACACACACCATTCAACACACAGTATACACACACCATTCAACACACTGTATACACACACCATTCAACACACAGTATACACACACCATTCAACACACAGTATACACACACCATTCAACACAGTATACACACACACCATTCAACACACAGTATACACACACCATTCAACACAGTATACACACACCATTCAACACAGTATACACAAACACTGTTCAACACAGTATACACAAACACCATTCAACACACAGTATACACAAACACATGTATTACTACAGTTAGAGGCATTTACATTTTGTAGGTTAACTCTATTGAAAATGAATACAGCACACGGTACACCTGCATGCATACTCCCAGACGTGTAATTAGTGCCTACTGTTTATGTGACGCCCCCCTGACAGGCTGGGTATGGAGCACGATGGCCCCCCTGGTAATGAATGTGGTGATGAGGTTCCCATGGGAAGCATCATGGCCCCTCTGGTGCAGGCTGCCTTCCATCGATTCCACTGGTCCCGATGCAGCCAGGAGGAGCTCAACAAGTACCTGAAGTGAGTCCAGGTCAACCCTGACCTCTGACCTCTCTCTGGTGCCACAGTCATACACATCTCTACCCCAGAATAACATGGCTTTATGTTGTCTTATGGTCTTGTACAGATTAGGTTATTAATTATGGAGGGAGGGAGATCTCTGTGTGTGTATTGCAGCCATGTGGCTCATCCCTTATGGCAGGGTTCCAAACAAATGGTTTGGTGGTTTGAGGAAAATATACAGTGGGGAGAACAAGTATTTGATATACTGCCGATTTTGCAGGTTTTCCAATTTACAAAACATGTAGAGGTCTGTAATTCTTATCATAGGTACACTTCAACTGTGAGAGACGGAATCTAAAACAAAAATCCAGAAAATCACATTGTATGATTTTTAAGTAATTAATTTGCATTTTATTGCATGACATAAGTATTTGATACATCAGAAAAGCAGAACTTAAAATTTGGTACAGAAACCTTTATTTGCAATTACAGAGATCATACGTTTCCTGTAGTTCTTGACCAGGTTTGCACACACTGCAGCAGGGATTTTGGCCCACTCCTCCATACAGACCTTCTCCAAATCCTTCAGGTTTCAGGGCTGTCGCTGGGCAATACGGACTTTCAGCTCCCTCCAAAGATTTTCGATTGGGTTCAGGACCTTGAGATGCTACTTACGGAGCCACTCCTTAGTTGCCCTGGCTGTGTGTTTCGGGTCGTTGTCATGCTGGAAGACCCAGCCACGACCCATCTTCAATGCTCTTACTGAGGGAAGGACGTTGTTGGCCAAGATCTCGCGATACATAGCCCCATCCATCCTCCCCTCAATACGGTGCAGTCATCCTGTCCCCTTTGCAGAAAAGCATCCCCAAAGAATTATGTTTCCAACTCCATGCTTCACAGTTGGGATGGTGTTCTTGGGGTTGTACTCATCCTTCTTCTACCTCCAAACACGGCGAGTGGAGTTTAGACCAAAAAGCTCTATTTTTGTCTCATCAGACCACATGACCTTCTCCCATTCCTCCTCTGGATCATCCAGATGGTCATTGGCAAACTTCAGATGGGCCTGGACATGCGCTGGCTTGAGCAGGGGGACCTTGTATGCGCTGCAGGATTTTAATCCATGACGGCGTAGTGTGGTTTTCTTTGAGACTGTGGTCCCAGCTCTCTTCAGGTCATTGACCAGGTCCTGCCGTGTAGTTCTGGGCTGATCCCTCACCTTCCTCATGATCATTGATGCCCCACGAGTTGAGATCTTGCATGGAGCACCAGACAGAGGGTGATTGACCGTCATCTTGAACTTCATCCATTTTCTAATAATTGCATCAACAGTTGTTGCCTTCTCACCAAGCTGCTTGCCTATTGTCCTGTAGCCCATCCCAGCCTTGTGCAGGTCTACAATTCTATCCCTGATGTCCTTACACAGCTCTCTGGTCTTGGCCATTGTGGAGAGGTCGGAGTCTGTTTGATTGAGTGTGTGGACAGGTGTCTTTTCTACAGGTAACGAGTTCAAACAGGTGCAGTTAATACAGGTAATGAGTGGAGAACAGGAGGGCTTCTTAAAGAAAAACTAACAGGTCTGTGAGAGCCGGAATTCTTACTGGTTGGTAGGTGATCAAATACTTATGTCATGCAATAAAATGCAAATTAATTACTTAAAAATCATACAATGTGATTTTCTGGATTTTTGCACCGTATTGAGGGGAGGATGGATGGGGCTATGTATCGCGAGATCTTGGCCAACAACGTCCTTCCCTCAGTAAGAGCATTGAAGATGGGTCGTGGCTGGGTCTTGTGATTTTCTGGATTTTTGTTTTAGATTCCGTCTCTCACAGTTGAAGTGTACCTATGATAAAAATGACAGACCTCTACATGCTTTGTAAGTAGGAAAACCTGCAAAATCGGCAGTGTATCAAATACTTGTTCTCCCCACTGTAATTCATATAGTTTAAAATGACTAAAACCAAATGGAAACTGTGTAGAAATGATAATGGACCTACATTCATACAGTTTCTTGACTGTTCAACTCACTAATAATCAATGTGCACCATCAATTGACCCCCACACCTCTCTGATTCAGAGGGGTTGGGTTAGATGCGGAAGACACATTTCAGTTGATGGCATTCAGTTGTACAACTGACTAGGAATCCCCTTTCCCATTCCCTTACATTTATACAGTTTCTTGACTGACCAGCTCACCAGTAATCACTAGACATTCAAGGAGCATCGAAAATTCCAAAAAACGATTGATAGAGAACTTTGCAAATGTAAACATTTTTGACGCCCTTGCCTTATGGGATTACAGTGTTAAACACAATGAATATTCAATTTTGAGATAATTAATTAAACTGATAGATCTTAACCAAACCCTTCAACTCCAATGAATATGTTTTCCTCCCACAGCTCGTATGACTGTCTCCGTGACGACCCCTTCGACCATGACTGGCCGGCGTTGCCACAGTTACCAGGGATCCACTACTCTATGGACGAGCAGTGTCGCTTTGACTTTGGCGCCGGCTACACCATGTGCACGGCGGTGAGTCCTTCATCAACCTCACAGCCATATGTACCCGTATGCCCAAACAAGCTGTCGCCACACCAGCAGTGTCTAGCGCTGCTACCAATTTAATTGAATAGCCATCTCTTAGAAAGGTCACCATCTGGGCCCCAATGATGCTCAAATCCGACGAAGCCTGAGCTTCACACCAGCATCTCTCTTATGACCATCGTCCTTGACTTCATTCCTTGACTTCCTCCTTGACCCCTTTAACTAGGTCAAGGTCGGGGCGTGACCATAAAACTGTATACCATCTTAGCTTTTAAGGCATCCAGGGAAGCAAATATGATTTTTTTATGAACTCATGAGTTAAAAGCAGGCTGACTTCATCTGTTGGTGCAGTATGACCTCTTTAGATGAAAAAACACAGAACAATGCCGAACAAGTTTAATTGTCCCTCTTTAAAGAGGAAAGCTGCATGTCAGTTATATTTACATGTGTTTCATTGTTTTGTTTCAAAAAGGCTGAACCTATTTGGGCGAGATGGTTTTTGTTTGATGTGGAAAGAAGAAAATGAAAACAGCTGTAAGAGCGGGTTTCTGGATCACATTCTGGAGTAAATTGGAGGGAGTGTCTTTTGGATGCTTTGCTTCAATTTCTTGTCAAACTATTTCCTTAGCTGCAAAGGGTGGCCCGTTCAGCAAAGCAGGTAAGGCATCAGCCTAGGTCAGAGAAGTGTGTCCATAGCTTCTTTGTCTAATGTTGTCCACAAACCAGGTGTCTGCCAGGGTGTTGTTCTATGTCACCGTCTATTCTTTGCGACATTGATGAACGTTTGTGTCGTTCAGAGCTAGTATATTATGAATCTGGTGCCCTGTAAGGTGACGTATGTTACAGACCTGTCTTCGTGTGTACACACACACCCACACGTAAACATGCCTCCATGCTGTTTTCCATGTCTTTAGGTTCAGGTTACATGTATGTTCTCACACAGGTTGTTATTTGGATTGATGGTGACGGAATAAGCAAAGATGGGGTGATTTCAATGTAGTCTAAATCACTGTCGTTAAGTCGTGACTCGTGAAACACACTCCTGCGAATGTGTCTGACTGTACTGTGCTGGGAGTAAGACACACTATGTAAACAGAACTAGTGCATCTGACCAAATCACGGCAGATTTGAGTTCTGGGTTAAGCAAGATTATGCTGTGAGTGACAACATGTTTTGATATAGATTCATAGTATGGTTTCTTCGTTCTACTGTATGTACTTCACGTGTTCAATGTCTTGTTGCATCAGATTTGACATGTTCAATGTCTCGTTGCATCAGATTTGACATGTTCAATGTCTTGTTGAATGACCATGGTAATGTTTGTGCTTCACAACATGTAAATATTAACATAGACATCCTTAATGACAGTATTAATTGTTGTTCTGACTAGACCCTAACTATTCACAATATTAGAGCTACATTGGGCAGATATAGTATTCAGTGAATGCCACCAGCGCCAATTTTGGACGGTTGTGTACATACACTACAGTTTATGTTTTCTTGGTTGACATGTTAAGGCTGAGGGAAGCTTTCTTGATCAGCATCTGAGAGAGAGCATGAATCTGTTTCTTTTAGTACAGCACCTACGACCCCTGCACGCAGCTCTGGTGCAGTCACCCAGACAACCCATTCTTCTGCAAAACCAAGAAAGGTCCGCCCATCGACGGCACTACGTGTGCAGCAGGGAAGGTACGAAAGGTTCCTCTTTACATGCTAGTGCTTTGCTTCAATGTTTCTGTCAACATATGCAGTGACAACTCTCTTCGTCGCTCTCTCTCTCTCTCTTCCTCTCTTTCCCTCTCTTTCAGCACTGCTTCAAGGGTTACTGCATGAAGTTGACCCCAGACATTCTGAGACAGGATGGTGCCTGGGGCCAGTGGAGTAACTTTGGCTCCTGCTCCCGTACCTGTGGGGGTGGTGTGCGCTTCCGGACCCGTCAGTGTGACAACCCAATGTGAGTACAGCACAAGACGACAAGCTGATAGGTGTGCTTTAACTCTCTGTTAACGATAGGAAAGTGTCTATAATGTCTCAAATGTAAAGGAACTCCCGCTGTCTCTCTCCTTTTCCCTAACTCAGCCCTGCCAATGGAGGACGTACCTGCTATGGCAACAGCTATGAGTTCCAGCTGTGTAACCTAGAGGAGTGTTCCAAGCCCTTAGTTGACTTCAGGGAGGAGCAGTGCAAGATGTGGGAGCCCTACTTTGAGTATGATAACACCAAGCACCACTGGCTGCCCTATGAGCATCCTGACAGTAAGTCCACAGTGCTGCCTGGCTGGGAGTCAAAAGGCTTTGAAAAAGACAGAGGGACCAGTGAAGTGTTCATTCAGGCCCTATTTTTAGAAATGGGGACTGTGTCATAGCATAACTACCACTGTCTTGACAATGAGTTATTTACCCATACGTTAAATACATTGAAGCAAGTACACTCACATAAATGGACACAATAGGTTTGACATGCAGAAAACAAGACCCAACTATTTGCCATATTTTTACACTAAGAATAGAAGCTGAATATAAGAATTCTCCATCCTATCACCTCTCCATTTTGATTAGTACTTTCTGTGCATGCCTTTCCCTCTGTACTGTCCAGAGATTGGACCAGTAAGCATAGGAGGTTTATAATGCCCTCACAGCAGCTGTTACCACTCAGGCCAGATGTGTTTTTTACTCAGAAGTTGGCTTGGAGGTTCTGTTGAGGCAGAGAGAGGAAAAAGTGTACACCACTGCTCTCATTTTCCCATTGTGAGGCCAGGACTTCCAAACCATTATAAAACTCTGAAGTTACATAACGTGGCCCATAGCAAAACAGACAGCTTAGCTTTAGGTGGAGAGAAGGGGGAGGAGGAGGAGGAGAGTAGGGGGAAGGGGATGAGAAGGAGGACAAGGAGGGGAAGAGGAGGAGGAGGACAAGGAGGGGGAAGAGGAAGAGGAGGAAGAGAAGGAGGGGGAAGAGGAGGAGGGGGATAGGCATCTGGCTGCACTGACATCCACATTACTTCACAGGGCTTCACAGTGTATTACCCAGTAGCTCAAGTCTCTGGACAATCATAATGATTGAGTGGGATCAGAAGAGTAAACCTGGGTTTTGAGGACTGATTGGTTTACTGAGGAATCTGAGAGGCCCCGGCTCAAACAAATACCCAGACAGCACTGCTGGTACACACACACACACACACACAGACACACACACATAAGCAGGCCACGCCATATCCACATGTCGAGGGAACATTGGTCAGGCCAGTGTTTGAATAAGGACACATGGAAAGGTCATTACTGAGAAATCTCCTGCTTTCCTCCACGGTGGAAGATTGTTACTGCTTTTTTTGATTAGCTTTATAAATGAAGGGTCTCTTTACTCCCTGAAACTGCCTCTTCCATGCTTGTGTTGTTATAGTCTTACATCTGTATCATCATGACTAGAGTGCCGGCATACTGCCCTTAGCTGTGGTATATTGGCCATATACCACAAACCTCTGAGGTGCCTTAATGCTATTATAAACTGGTTACCAATGTTTTGTCATACCCGTGGTATACGGTCTGATATACCACGGCTGTCAGTCAATCAGCATTCAGGGTTCGAACCACCCAGTTTATAATTTATAATTCTAAATACTGTTTGTTCAGATTTCCACAGTTTACCATGCCAGTGACTTAGAAGTCATGCATGTCTCTAGAAAAACACATATTGTTACTACCTTAATGAAAGCCTGTTCAAAAGGTTAACACAGTAGTCAAAGAAAGCTGAAGACTTCTGTATGACGATAATTCCTTCATTAACCCCTGTATCCTGTCCCCCTCTCCTCTGCTCTCTGTACTGTAGTTGATGAGAGATGCGAGCTCTACTGCCAGTCTAAGGAGACAGGAGATGTGGTGGCCATGAACAGGATGGTGCACGATGGCACACGCTGCTCCTACAAAGACTCCTACAGTATCTGTGTGCGGGGAGACTGTGAGGTAGGCATCGCCCCGGTCTTGTGGCCTTTTTCCACAAGTCATGCATGAAGGAACATTATCCTCCTCATTAAATATTACCGTAAACGTTAAGTTGTCTTATACAATCTGCTGCTACTGGCTAGTTCCTCTGGTAGGGAGCTTATGAAGTTAGGACTGTTTTTCATATAGGTTTGATAAACTGTTATCCATACTGATGAGAACCACTGCACCCACATGCATATTCAGTCACGCACACACTCTCTTTGTCCTGAATGACCCATCCAGGTCCACTCCTCTCCCTGATCCCATACTCCCATACACTGACCCATCCAGGTTCACTCCTCTCCTTGATCCCAAACTCCCATCCAGGTTCACTCCTCTCCCTGATCCTCTACTCCCATACACTGACCCATCCAGGTTCACTCCTCTCCCTGATCCCATACACTGACCCATCCAGGTTCACTCCTCTCCCTGATCCCATACTCCCATACACTGATCCATCCAGGTTCACTCCTCTCCCTGATCCCATACTCCCATACACTGACCCATCCAGGTCCACTCCTCTCCCTGATCCCATACACTGACCCATCCAGGTTCACTCCTCTCCCTGATCCCATACTCCCATACACTGATCCATCCAGGTTCACTCCTCTCCCTGATCCCATACTCCCATACACTGACCCATCCAGGACCACTCCTCTCCCCGATCCCATACACTGACCCATCCAGGTTCACTCCTCTCCCTGATCCCATACTCCCATACACTGACCCATCCAGGTCCACTCCTCTCCCTGATCCTCTACTCCCATACACTGATCCATCCAGGTTCACTCCTCTCCCTGATCCCATACTCCCATACACTGATCCATCCAGGTTCACTCCTCTCCCCGATCCCATACTCCCATACACTGATCCATCCAGGTTCACTCCTCTCCCCGATCCCATACTCCCATACACTGACCCATCCAGGTCCACTCCTCTCCCCGATCCCATACTCCCATACACTGATCCATCCAGGTTCACTCCTCTCCCTGATCCTCTACTCCCATACACTGATCCATCCAGGTCCACTCCTCTCCCCGATCCCATACTCCCATACACTGATCCATCCAGGTCCACTCCTCTCCCTGATCCCATACTCCCATACACTGATCCATCCAGGTCCACTCCTCTCCCCGATCACATACTCCCATACACTGATCCATCCAGGTTCACTCCTCTCCCTGATCCTCTACTCCCATACACTGACCCATCCAGGTCCTCCTCTCCCTGATCCTCTCTCCCATCACTCCATCCAGGTCCACTCCTCTCCCTGAACCTCTACTACCATACACTGATCCATCCAGGTCCACTCCTCTCCCTGATCCCATACACTGATCCATCCAGGTCCACTCCTCTCCCTGATCCCAAACTCCCATACACTGACCCATCCAGGTCCACTCCTCTCCCTGATCCCATACTCCCATACACTGACCCATCCAGGTCCACTCCTCTCCCCGATCCCATACTCCCATACACTGACCCATCCAGGTCCACTCCTCTCCCTGATCCTCTACTCCCATACACTGACCCATCCAGGTCCACTCCTCTCCCTGATCCCATACACTGATCCATCCAGGTCCACTCCTCTCCCTGATCCCATACACTGATCCATCCAGGTCCACTCCTCTCCCCGATCCCATACTCCCATACACTGACCCATCCAGGTCCACTCCTCTCCCTGATCCCATACTCCCATACACTGACCCATCCAGGTCCACTCCTCTCCTTGATCCTCTACTCCCATACACTGACCCATCCAGGTTCACTCCTCTCCCTGATCCCAAACTCCCATACACTGACCCATCCAGGTCCACTCCTCTCCCTGATCCTCTACTCCCATACACTGACCCATCCAGGTTCACTCCTCTCCCTGATCCCATACTCCCATACACTGACCCATCCAGGTTCACTCCTCTCCCTGATCCCATACTCCCATACACTGACCCATCCAGGTCCACGCCTCTCCCTGATCCTCTACTCCCATCCAGGTTCACTCCTCTCCCTGATCCCAAACTCCCATCCAGGTCCACTCCTCTCCCTGATCCCATACTCCCATACACTGACCCATCCAGGTTCACTCCTCTCCCTGATCCTCTACTCCCATACACTGACCCATCCAGGTCCACTCCTCTCCCTGATCCCATACACTGATCCATCCAGGTCCACTCCTCTCCCTGATCCCATACACTGATCCATCCAGGTCCACTCCTCTCCCTGATCCTCTACTCCCATACACTGATCCATCCAGGTTCACTCCTCTCCCTGATCCCAAACTCCCATCCAGGTCCACTCCTCTCCCTGATCCTCTACTCCCATACACTGATCCATCCAGGTCCACTCCTCTCCCTGATCCCATACTCCCATACACTGATCCATCCAGGTTCACTCCTCTCCCTGATCCCATACTCCCATACACTGACCCATCCAGGTCCACTCCTCTCCCTGATCCCATACTCCCATACACTGATCCATCCAGGTCCACTCCTCTCCCTGATCCCAAACTCCCATACACTGATCCATCCAGGTTCACTCCTCTCCCTGATCCTCTACTCCCATACACTGACCCATCCAGGTCCACTCCTCTCCCTGATCCCATATTCCCATACACTGACCCATCCAGGTTCACTCCTCTCCCTGATCCCATATTCCCATACACTGATCCATCCAGGTCCACTCTTCTCCCTGATCCTCTACTCCCATACACTGATCCATCCAGGTTCACTCCTCTCACTGATCCCAAACTCCCATTCAGGTCCACTCCTCTCCCTGATCCCAAACTCCCATACACTGATCCATCCAGGTCCACTCCTCTCCCTGATCCCAAACTCCCATACACTGACCCATCCAGGTCCACTCCTCTCCCTGATCCCAAACTCCCATCCAGGTCCACTCCTCTCCCTGATCCTCTACTCCCATACACTGACCCATCCAGGTCCACTCCTCTCCCTGATCCCAAACTCCCATACACTGATCCATCCAGGTCCACTCCTCTACCTGATCCCAAACTCCCATCCAGGTCCACCCCTCTCCCTGATCCCATACACTGATCCATCCAGGTTCACTCCTCTCCCTGATCCCATACACTGATCCATCCAGGTCCACTCCTCTCCCTGATCCCATACTCCCATACACTGATCCATCCAGGTTCACTCCTCTCCCTGATCCCATACACTGATCCATCCAGGTCCACTCCTCTCCCTGATCCCAAACTCCCATCCAGGTCCACCCCTCTCCCTGATCCCATACACTGATCCATCCAGGTTCACTCCTCTCCCTGATCCCATACACTGATCCATCCAGGTCCACTCCTCTCCCTGATCCCATACTCCCATACACTGACCCATCCAGGTCCACTCCTCTCCCCGATCCCATACTCCCATACACTGATCCATCCAGGTCCACTCCTCTCCCTGATCCCATACTCCCATACACTGACCCATCCAGGTCCACTCCTCTCCCCGATCCCATACTCCCATACACTGACCCATCCAGGTCCACTCCTCTCCCTGATCCTCTACTCCCATACACTGATCCATCCAGGTCCACTCCTCTCCCTGATCCCATACACTGATCCATCCAGGTCCACTCCTCTCCCCGATCCCATACTCCCATACACTGACCCATCCAGGTCCACTCCTCTCCCTGATCCCAAACTCCCATACACTGACCCATCCAGGTCCACTCCTCTCCCTGATCCTCTACTCCCATACACTGATCCATCCAGGTCCACTCTCTCCTGATCCCATACACTGATCCATCCAGGTCCACTCCTCTCCCCGATCCCATACTCCCATACACTGACCCATCCAGGTCCACTCCTCTCCCTGATCCCAAACTCCCATACACTGACCCATCCAGGTCCACTCCTCTCCTTGATCCTCTACTCCCATACACTGACCTATCCAGGTCCACTCCTCTCCCTGATCCTCTACTCCCATACACTGACCCATCCAGGTTCACTCCTCTCCCTGATCCCATACTCCCATACACTGACCCATCCAGGTTCACTCCTCTCCCTGATCCCATACTCCCATACACTGACCCATCCAGGTTCACTCCTCTCCCTGATCCCATACTCCCATACACTGACCCATCCAGGTTCACTCCTCTCCCTGATCCCATACTCCCATACACTGACCCATCCAGGTTCACTCCTCTCCCTGATCCCATACTCCCATACACTGACCCATCCAGGTTCACTTCTCTCCCTGATCCCATACTCCCATACACTGACCCATCCAGGTTCACTCCTCTCCCTGATCCCATACTCCCATACACTGACCCATCTAGGTCCACTCCTCTCCCTGATCCTCTACTCCCATCCAGGTTCACTCCTCTCCCTGATCCCATACTCCCATACACTGACCCATCCAGGTCCACTCCTCTCCCTGATCCCATACACTGATCCATCCAGGTCCACTCCTCTCCCTGATCCCATACACTGATCCATCCAGGTCCACTCCTCTCCCTGATCCTCTACTCCCATACACTGATCCATCCAGGTCCACTCCTCTCCCTGATCCTCTACTCCCATACACTGATCCATCCAGGTCCACTCCTCTCCCTGATCCCATACTCCCATACACTGATCCATCCAGGTTCACTCCTCTCCCTGATCCCATACTCCCATACACTGACCCATCCAGGTCCACTCCTCTCCCTGATCCCATACTCCCATACACTGATCCATCCAGGTCCACTCCTCTCCCTGATCCCAAACTCCCATACACTGATCCATCCAGGTTCACTCCTCTCCCTGATCCCATACACTGATCCATCCAGGTCCACTCCTCTCCCTGATCCCATACTCCCATACACTGATCCATCCAGGTTTACTCCTCTCCCTGATCCCATACACTGATCCATCCAGGTCCACTCCTCTCCCTGATCCCATATTCCCATACACTGACCCATCCAGGTTCACTCCTCTCCCTGATCCCATATTCCCATACACTGATCCATCCAGGTTCACTCCTCTCACTGATCCCAAACTCCCATCCAGGTCCACTCCTCTCCCTGATCCCAAACTCCCATACACTGATCCATCCAGGTCCACTCCTCTCCCTGATCCCAAACTCCCATACACTGATCCATCCAGGTCCACTCCTCTCCCTGATCCCAAACTCCCATCCAGGTCCACTCCTCTCCCTGATCCTCTACTCCCATACACTGACCCATCCAGGTCCACTCCTCTCCCTGATCCCAAACTCCCATCCAGGTCCACCCCTCTCCCTGATCCCATACACTGATCCATCCAGGTCCACCCCTCTCCCTGATCCCAAACTCCCATACACTGACCCATCCAGGTCCACTCCTCTCACTGATCCCATACACTGATCCATCCAGGTCCACTCCTCTCCCTGATCCCAAACTCCCATACACTGATCCATCCAGGTTCACTCCTCTCCCTGATCCCGTACTCCCATACACTGACTCGTATCTCTCAACAGCACGTGGGCTGTGACAACCAGATAGCCTCAGACATGCAGGAGGACAAGTGTGGCATCTGTGGTGGAGACAACTCCAGCTGTAAGATCATCAAGGGGAACTTCACTAGGAGCGCTAAAAAAGAAGGTGAGCCCCTCCTCAACTTCTTCTACCCTCATGTCCAGTAACATGACCCCCACCGCCAACACACACATGTACAATCTCAGATAGGAAACATTGTGTCAACATCCACAGGGATGCTTTTCTCAGTATCTGAAGCTGTTTTTATACCTAGACCAGACTATTGTTCATCAGAAACATTGTGTCAACATCCACAGGGATGCTTTTCTCAGTATCTGAAGCTGTTTTATACCTAGACCAGACTGTTGATCTATTGTATTTTGTTTGTGGTTTGTTTCAGGTTTCCTCAAGATACTTGAAATCCCTCAAGGGGCCAGACATCTGTTGATTCAGGAGTTCAAGGCAACCCCTCACATTCTTGGTAGGTTTATTTATGTTGCTTCTGTGAATATCAGAGTGGCTCGCTAATATCCAGGATGTTGGCCTCTATAAATCAGTAGTCTTTGGCTTGGTTAAGGAAGTTTCTTATTAATTGCTGCTTCAGTCAAGTTTTGGCTGTGTTGAGTTTGAGAGTACAGAATACTTTAGTCGACTACCCATAGTGCATCTGGACTGCTGGGAAGAGATCCAGCTTGGATGCTCATTTATACTGGCTCAAGAATCTAATTTCTTCGCAATTTTTTTCTTAAGGAGAAAATTAAGAAATAACATAAGAACATTTCCCAAAACCTTTTTGAGGAATACCAACTATAACTTTCTTCTTGATTAGGTTTAGTAAATCCAGGCCCTAATGCTCATTATCATAATCCTGACAAATATCTCTGGCTTATCCCTGCCATGATGACCAAGTTGAGAAAAGCAGAGCTCAGCCAATCATCAGTACATCCTGTTCTCCTTGTTGTCAGCTGTAAAGAACCAGGCCACAGGTCATCTGTTCCTGAACGATGAGAACGAGTTTCCAGAGTCCCGTACAGTGATAGAGAAGGGGGTGGAGTGGGAGTACCACAACAATGATGACATGGAGACCATCCAGACCACAGGACCTCTCAGATACACTGTTCTGGTCATGGTGAGTCATTTGTATACACTCAGGTCCCTGGCCAGTACAAATGACTGACATTACCTGAATTGATGTGCACATGTGTAGCGGACATGAGTCAGGCTCATGGTCTCGGGATGAGGTAGCCATTCCTGCGACTTCAAAATAATTGTCGCCATCAACCCAAGAGGGAATTTCCTCTTGGTCTAACGGTGTGTGTGTGTGTGTGTGTGTGTGTGTGTGTGCGGTGTGCGTGCGTGTGGTGTGTGTGTGTGCGGTGTGCGTGCGTGTGGTGTGTGTGCGTGCGTGTGGTGTGTTTGTGTGCGGGGGTTTAGAGCCTGCCCGTTACATATGCCACAGTAATGTTTTTGGTATCATGGTTTAGTCTTTATCCACTTTAAGTTAAAACCACCTCACCAATGAAAATATAGCGGTAGCTTCAGGAAATAATTCAACCTGAAATGTTCTCTGTGTAACGAGTATCCACTATCCAGCCATATTGTTGGCTAAAACCTTAGAGCTTCAGTTTACATCACGTGAAGTTACTTACAGAAAATCCACAGTAGTTACAGAAATGTACCATATCATTGTTTCTGTCATGTTAGCCACGTCTCAAGTTGCTCTATAACTTACTATTAGTCATTAATGTCTGTTGTGTTGTTCAGCACTGACTGACTGGTTATTGTAGCATCCATGATTTGTCTCTTTTGTTTGCATGTTGTTGTCAGAAATCACTAGGTGTTATAGTTCTTCTTTTTCCTTTGTATCAGAGTTCAGCTGTGAACGAGTGTATCGTTTTGGAATTTACAGTATCCTTTCCATCCCACAGATGCGTTCCCACGGTGACTCAAAGGTTACTCTCTCCTACAAGTACTTTCTCCACGAAGAGCTGCAGTCGTCCATAGAAAATAACCTGGTGCAGGAGGACACAGCCTACTTTGAGTGGGCTCTAAAGAAGTGGTCTCACTGCTCTAGGCCCTGTGGAGGTAACAATATAACATCCTCCTGTAGAGGTAACAATATAACGTCCTCCTGTAGAGGTAACAATATAACGTCCTCCTGTAGAGGTAACAATATAACCTCCTCCTGTGGAGGTAACAATATAACCTCCTCCTGTATTCAACTGTCAAATAACCTTGTTGACCAACGGTGTTGGTGCTTCTGCCTCTGCATTTCTTGCTTATAGAGGTTTCAGGCTGGGTTTATGTAAAGCATTTCTTGCTTATAGAGGTTTCAGGCTGGGTTTATGTAAAGCATTTCTTGCTTATAGAGGTTTCAGGCTGGGTTTATGTAAAGCATTTCTTGCTTATAGAGGTTTCAGGCTGGGTTTATGTAAAGCATTTCTTGCTTATAGAGGTTTCAGGCTGGGTTTATGTAAAGCATTTCTTGCTTATAGAGGTTTCAGGCTGGGTTTATGTAAAGCATTTCTTGCTTATAGAGGTTTCAGGCTGGGTTTATGTAAAGCATTTCTTGCTTATAGAGGTTTCAGGCTGGGTTTATGTAAAGCATTTCTTGCTTATAGAGGTTTCAGGCTGGGTTTATGTAAAGCATTTCTTGCTTATAGAGGTTTCAGGCTGGGTTTATGTAAAGCATTTCTTGCTTATAGAGGTTTCAGGCTGGGTTTATGTAAAGCATGTCTTGCTTATAGAGGTTTCAGGCTGGGTTTATGTAAAGCATTTTTTTTAAACTGCCGATGTAGAAAAGAGCTTTATAAAATACATTTGATTGATTGATTTGTTGATGTGAGTGGTATACACTATGTTCCCTCTTTAGGTAAGCAGTACACAAGGTTTGGCTGCAGGAGAAAGTCAGATGGGAAGATGGTCCACCGCACCCTCTGTGTGAACATCGACAAGCCCAGAGCTATCAGCAGGAACTGCAGCCAGAAAGAGTGCTCCCAGCCAGTGTATGTAAATGCATCAGTGTGTCTGTCTGTGTCTATGTGTCTGTCTATGTGTGTGTCTATGTGTGTGTCTGTCTGTGTGTGTGTGTGTGTGTGTGTGTGTATGTGTGTGTGTGTGTGTGTGTGTGTGTGTCTGTGTCTGTCTGTCTGTCTGTCTGTCTGTCTGTCTGTCTGTCTGTCTGTCTGTCTGTCTGTCTGTCTGTCTGTCTGTCTGTCTGTCTGTCTGTCTGTCTGTCTGTCTGTCTGTCTGTCTGTCTGTCTGTCTGTCTGTGTGAATGTTCTATGTAACTATTATTACTAATTCTGTATATAAACTGTTAATATTCCTGTTGTTTCTCAGTAAGTCATTCTATTCCCACTCCTCCTGTATGGTGATGTGTCTGTCTTCTCTAATCTCCAGTTGGATCACTGGGGACTGGCAGGAGTGTAGTTCATCCTGTGGGAAGACTGGCTACCAGACCCGCTCTGTCCTCTGTCTGCAGCCCATCGCCGGCGGTGACCAACGTACCATCCACAGCAAGTACTGTAATGATGACAGGCCAGAGGGACGGCGACCCTGCAATCGCCAGCTCTGCTTTGCCAAGTGGGAAGTAGGACCCTGGTCCCAGGTAGGTCGATGTTGAAAGCCAAATGTGAATATTTCTCCACCATTACTGATAGCATTCCATGCAAACACCTGTTTCCATGAAATCTTGAACAACTCAGAGGTGTGTGTGTGTGTGTGTGTGTGTGTGTGTGTGTGTGTGTGTGTGTGTGTGTGTGTGTGTGTGTGTGTGTGTGTGTGTGTGTGTGTGTGTGTGTGTGTTTCATTTAGTGTTCGGTGACGTGTGGCAACGGGACCCAGGAGCGGCAGGTTTTGTGCAACAGTTCTGATAACTCAGTGGGACTCTGCGTGGAGACAAAACCCATCACACTCAGAACCTGCCAGCTAGTCCCCTGCACAGGTGACTGTCCAATCAGAAAGCCTAACTTATTGAACTCAAGTACATAACAATATAAATGGATTTTTACATCATCCCCTTGTTTGTTTTGTTCTCAGGGGACGGAAGAAACACTTTGATCCAGTGGCTGTCGCGGGCCAACCCAGAACTCCCTGCTCCCAAGATCTCCTCAAGTAAACATCCCCTCTATAGCTCGGAGCGAGGAGTCCGCTGCATGCCTCTGCTCACCTGGGCTCTACCCTTCTCTCTCTGCCTCTCTCTGCAGGGAAGAATGCCCTGATAGTGTCTCTCTCCTCCTCTTCTCCTCTACTCCTCTACACTGGAGGTTGCCTGCCTGTCTGTGGCTTCTCTGCCTGGCTGAGAACGGGAGACTTCCTGTGCTGTGGTCTCTGTCTCTCTGGCTCTTTCTCTCACACGCACAGCGCACACTCTCTCCTTCAGGGGTTTGACTGTACTGTAGGCTGTAGAGCTGGCCTTGAAATCCTCACTGAAGAGAGAAATGGAAGTTATATCCCTGATAAGGCTTTATTAAGTCCTGGCTGTGAGCCTCTGAGACTATAGTCATGGCTTAGCCTCTGTATACGGAGTTGCTCACTGACTGCGTGTTATTGGGTTTGAACCTGGGACTATAGTCATGGCCTAGCCTCTGTATACGGAGTTGCTCACTGACTACGTGTTATTGGGTTTGAACCTGGAGAACTCAAGGGAAGTGAATATGGAGATACACAGTGGATTTGATAACAAGAAGCAGGGGATTTGTTTTGGGAGAAACCTTTCTTCCGTGGCTGTTAACACAAAGGTGAATCTGACTCAGTAACTGGTGTCTGAGGGGCATTGAGAACGGAGCAGAAGACACATGTCCATTGTTCGCTGTAAAATGGACAATAAAGTTTTATTGTCATACAGTATGCATACACAATTATCAATGTAAATAGTTCCACAGAAATAAGGTGTGAGTTACTATATGCCTCTCTATTACTGACTGTTAGCGTATGTGTGTTTTTGTATCCATTCTACCTACATATTTAAGTGAAACATCTAATGAGCAAAAACAATAAATATGGACATTAATATAAGTAACCAGAGCAGAAAGTTTATGCGAAGGTGAGTATGGTTTATTCTCACTTTCACAAAGGAATGTGAATTTTACTCTCAATGCATTTTGTGCAGTAGACAGTGGACACTAACATGTTTCCTTATTTATCTAAATATGCTTGTGTGTTTGTGTAGCATTGTAAGGCGTTAGTTAGTGAAAAAGATGTTCTGATACCTCATGCAGTCATTTTGTCATAAACATCTGGGAAATAGCTTTGCCTTATATTAGGCTTTTGGGAGAAATGAAGACATAATGGCTTTTTTCTTGTTTATCAGAGTGATAAGGAATAGGAGAAGCTTCCTGAGGAAGAAAAGATAACTTGATGTTTACCACAAAATGGATTCTCAGCACCTTCATGTACAAAACAGTGATGGTCATTGATTGTAATTGTATCATGATTGTATCAATGTAGCTCAATTCTGGCAGCTGTGGGGAAAACAATGTGTCAACCAGATTTAAACTGCGACTTGGGAGTATCTACAATATATACAATTATTTTTGCCTATATTCAGTAGCATTTATGACTTTTAGTTTCCCAACTTGGTGACAACAATTAATTGTATGATTTTACCAGCCAACTTGTAGCTAAGGCCTGAACAGATGTGTTCCTTACTATATATTGGGCCAAAATGATTTTTATCAGAGGTACTGGATTAAGTATTTTTAAGCGTATCAAGAGACAGTAAATGTGCTGTTCCTTTTACACAAATAGGACATCTTTATTGTTTCACTTGATCACCAATGTGTACAGTATATCAGTTATTGTTAATCTGTTTTGGCGTACTGATGTTATGTAGTTGTTGACCAAACTGTTAACTGTCTCTACTGAATAGACCGTGTTCACGTATATGACAGGGAGAGTGTATCGTATGACATTTCAGCAGTACAGTCCAAACCCAACAAATAAAACTGTCAATATATAATTATTCAACTTTATGTCTGACAGATTATACACCTAGAGTGATGAATAGTCTGATGTTGAGTGATGAATAGTCTGATGTTGAGTGATGAATAGTCTGATGTTGAGTGATGAATAGTCTGATGTTGAGTGATGAATAGTCTGATGTTGAGTGATGAATAGTCTGATGTTGAGTGATGAATAGTCTGATGTTGAGTGATGAATAGTCTGATGTTGAGTGATGAATAGTCTGATGTTGAGTGATGAATAGTATGATGTTGAGTGATGAATAGTCTGATGTTGAGTGATGAATATTGAGTGATGAATAGTCTGATGTTGAGTGATGAATAGTCTGATGTTGACTGATGAATAGTCTGATGTTGAGTGATGAATAGTCTGATGTAGAGTGATGAATAGTCTGATGTTGAGTGATGAATAGTCTGATGTTGAGTGATGAATAGTCTGATGTTGAGTGATGAATAGTCTGATGTAGAGTGATGAATAGTCTGATGTTGAGTGATGAATAGTGAGTGATGAATAGTCTGATGTTGAGTGATGAATAGTCTGATGTTGAGTGATGAATAGTCTGATGTTGAGTGATGAATAGTCTGATGTTGACTGATGAATAGTATGATGTTGAGTGATGAATAGTCTGATGTTGAGTGATGAATAGTGAGTGATGAATAGTCTGATGTTGAGTGATGAATAGTGAGTGATGAATAGTCTGATGTTGAGTGATGAATAGTCTGATGTTGAGTGCTGAATAGTCTGATGTTGAGTGATGAATAGTCTGATGTTGACTGATGAATAGTGAGTGATGAATAGTCTGATGTTGAGTGATGAATAGTGAGTGATGAATAGTCTGATGTTGAGTGATGAATAGTCTGATGTTGAGTGATGAATAGTCTGATGTTGACTGATGAATAGTCTGATGTTGACTGATGAATAGTCTGATGTTGAGTGATGAATAGTCTGATGTAGAGTGATGAATAGTGAGTGATGAATAGTCTGATGTTGAGTGATGAATAGTGAGTGATGAATAGTCTGATGTTGAGTGATGAATAGTCTGATGTTGAGTGATGAATAGTCTGATGTAGAGTGAGTGATGAATAGTCTGATGTTGACTGATGAATAGTGAGTGATGAATAGTCTGATGTTGAGTGATGAATAGTCTGATGTTGACTGATGAATAGTCTGATGTTGACTGATGAATAGTCTGATGTTGAGTGATGAATAGTCTGATGTTGAGTGATGAATAGTCTGATGTTGAGTGATGAATAGTCTGATGTTGAGTGATGAATAGTCTGATGTTGAGTGATGAATAGTCTGATGTTGAGTGATGAATAGTCTGATGTTGAGTGATGAATAGTCTGATGTTGAGTGATGAATAGTCTGATGTTGACTGATGAATAGTCTGATGTTGAGTGATGAATAGTCTGATGTTGAGTGATGAATAGTCTGATGTTGAGTGATGAATAGTCTGATGTTGAGTGATGAATAGTCTGATGTTGAGTGATGAATAGTCTGATGTTGAGTGATGAATAGTCTGATGTTGAGTGATGAATAGTCTGATGTTGACTGATGAATAGTCTGATGTTGAGTGATGAATAGTCTGATGTAGAGTGATGAATAGTGAGTGATGAATAGTCTGATGTTGAGTGATGAATAGTCTGATGTTGAGTGATGAATAGTATGATGTTTGTCACATGTGCTCCCTCTCCGGCCTCTAGGTCACCAGGCTGCTCGTTATGGCGCAAACCTGTCACCATCGTTACGCGCACCTGCGCGTCATCAGACTCACCTGGACTCCATCACCTCCCTGATTACCTTCCCTATATATTTCACTCCCTTTGGTTCCCTCCCCAGGCGTTATTGTTTCTGTTCCAGTGTTAAGTCTGTGTGTTGTTCGTGTTTCTTATGTTGTGTTATGTTGTTTATTTATTAAAACACTCACTACCTGATCTTGCTTCCCGACTATCAGCTCACATTGTTACAATGTCGAGTGATGAATAGTACGATGTTGAGCGACTCTATCTTACCGTTCATATCTTTGCATCTGATTCAGCATGATAAACAAAGCATCTTGGCCCTTTCTGCTTTCTCTCAGTCACAGTAGACTTAGCTGTGACTTTCTCGCTGTCCCTGTCTTTGGGATAGATTTATGGTTGATTTGTTTATCATAAGAGGTTGGGTTTTGTTTCTGAGATGTGTGTTGTTTGTGTTTCAGGGCAGTGTAAGGGAGATAGGTCAGCGTTCTGTCGTATGGAGGTGCTAAACAGGTATTGCTCCAACCGTGGGTACAGACAGATGTGCTGCAAGTCCTGCAGCGAGGGAAACTTCACCAGTACGGGCCAGACCTTCACCAGTACGAGCCAGACCTTCACCACTGGGCCCTGGAGGTACACCACACTACCTGCTCCCACCCCCACCAATCGCTCCTTCTCAACAACCCCCACAACAACCCTCACACCCAAACCCTCCACCGAGCTTTATACCACTGACTTTGCTTATGTCGACTATGACGATTATGAGGAGTATACAACCAAAACCAACGAGCACAACACAGCGAAAAAATATAGCCCTACCACCATCCCTGTATTAACCACCAGACGCCCCAGAAGAACAACCACCCCTTTGGTTACCTCCAGGAGTCCTACATCTCTCCCCACCACCACTGAGGAGACCACAGATCCCAGCACCACCATTCAACCCACCACAGAACCCACCACAGTCCCCACCAGTCAGGGCCCATCGACTCTCAGAACTACAAATGTTCCCAAAACCATCACGTCCACCACAGCTTGGGTTGATGTTATTGAGAGGAAGTCCTGGACAACCCTAGCTCCATCCACTTCCAGACCTAAAGTAGACAAGAGATGGAAAACCATTTCAACACAGCGTAGGGTCAGTGTGATAAGCATGCTCTCCACCATACCCCCCCACAGGACAGAGGACAAGAGAGAGAACAACTGGCTGGAGGTGCCGTACAGGATCGTTGGTGTAGACAATGATGTCTCTCAAAACCACTTTGTTCCTAGAAGACGGCCTCCATTCCGAGAAATGACACGGAACAAAAGAATACAAGAGCTCCTAGCTGAGAAAAGGAGGCAAGACTTACTCCTCAAACGAGCAAAAAGAGAACCGGGACCTTGATAGTCAGGCGACCTTTGATTCCCTTATTCTTTAGCACATCCCAAAGCTATGCTACGGAGATTTTCCTGTTGAATGTTGCATTAGACATTTTACAGACACTCTTATCCAGAGCAATTAGGGTTAAGTGCCTTGCTCAAGGACACATCAACAGATTTTTCACCTAGTCGGCCCGGGGATTCAAACCAGCAACCTTTCGGTTACTGGCACAACGCTCTTAACCGCTAGACTACCTGCAACCAATGTGTGACATAATCCTGCTATAATGAAACCACTCATTCCAGTTCAGAGCCTGTCGGTCATGTAAAAATGTATTGGTTATCTTAAAGATGGGAATTGGGCCTGCTTTGCTTTTTTATCCAATGAGGAAAGGGGATAGAAATGAAAGAAAACGTACAAAACTGACACAATTGAGAAATGAATACTAACTAGTTTTTTTGTAAATCCACTCTCTTGAGCGTTAATTGCACATTTGTACTCGCTGCTTGGTAATAAAGATAGATTGAATAGTTTTTTATGCTTTGATGTCAATACATATTGTTTATTTGTTTAGATTGTAAACAATTAATACATGACTTATTGTCAGTAGCACGTTCAAAAATGGTTTGTGAATACATTTTTGTATATTTGTTTTTAATAGTTTTAAACTTGTAATACTATTATAGTAATGGTATACACCCTATTGAAACCATAATCATATCCAAACTGTATAAGGCTAGCTTACACTATCTGTACATTCCACCCTTTCAATACCAACACACAGCACATGATGTCCAAGGCTAAATGTAAATATGACTCAAATTTTATTTGTAATATTTATTGAACTGTCTGTTAAATGATTTATGCTTTTCACATGCAGGTGCATGAGGCATGTGCTCATAGGACCAGCAGCCATACAATCACTATGAAGTATTCTAACACATTGGTAAATGGAAACAACATAAGCTGTACGTTTTCATACCTGATAATCTGATCATTTAATAAAACTGCAATTGAAAAATAATACTGTTGTCCTCCTTTGACTTTTGAACTGTGTTGAGAATGTTAAAACAAAAGTTATATACACATAATGAAGATTGCAATATGAATGAAATGAAATCTATTTTCAGTAATGTAGGGTAGGCCTGCAACAGCAAACCATCTCTAGCTTCCTCAGTGGTAATGATGTGCAGTCGAGAACTAGACTGTCTATGATGATGCACAACATGGTGTCCACAGGGTGGCACTAAATGACTGATGTTCATCTAGTAGTAGATATTTCATGATGTAGGTAATATATTGTATAGGATAATAATAGCAATAATAGTATTAATTATAAATATAATAATTTATAATAATAAATATATAATCATTATAAATATCATCATGATTAATATAATAATGATAAATAAAAAAATATAAATATAATAATTATAAGTATAATAATAGGGAATTCTCAAGTTGCGCAGCGGACTAAGGTACTGCATCACAGTGCTTGAGGCGCCACTACAGACCCGGGTTCGATCCCAGGCTGTGTCACAGCCGGCCTTGACCAGGAGACCCATAAGGCGGCACACAATTGGCCCAGCATCGCCCGGGTTAGGGGAGGGTTTGGCTGGCTGTGATGTCCTTGTCCCATCGCGCTCTAGCGACTCCTTGTGGCGGGTTGGGTGCCTGCGGTCGCCAGTTGTATGGCGTTTCCTCCGACACATTGGTGCGGCTGGCTTACGGGTTAAGCGAGCAGTGTGTCAGGAAGCAGTGCGGCTTGGCAGGGTCTTGTTTCGGAGGTCACATGGCTCTCAACCTTCGCCTCTCCTGAGTCCGTATAGGAGTTGCTGCGATGGGACAAGACTGTAACTACCAATTGGGGAGAAAATAATAAATATAATCATTTAGAGAATAGTAATAATAAATATAATAATAATAATAATAAATATAATTATATAAATAATAATAGTAGTAATACATCTAATAGTAATAAATATAATAATAATAATAATAAATATAATAATAATAATAGTAATGAATATAATAATAATAATAATAGTAATAAATCTAATAATAATAATAATAAATATAATTATATAAATAATAATAGTAGTAATACATCTAATAGTAATAAATATAATAATAATAATAGTAATAAATATAATAATAATAATAGTAATAAATCTAATAATAATAATAATAGTAATAAATCTAATAATAATAATAGTAGTACATATAATAATAATAATATAGGCTACACATGGAAAGTGTAAGTTCTTTATTATAGCCTTACTCTCAACAGATGAACATGAACCCCCTGTCATTATAATTATTTTGAACTTTGCATTCACTTTTCCATTTCTGAAGAGAATGTGAAGAATTTGTTTAAAATATTTTATGTGGGCTATTATGTGTAACTATGTGGATTGTTTTGTGTTTCAGACGGGTCCAGCCATGTGTTTGTGTTGGTTGTTGTTTGTATCGATGTTTGTGTTGTTGTTTGTGAGCAAACAGCTGGAGGCAGGGCTTTCTCCTATAGAGCTCCATTTTTATGGAATGGTCTGCCTACCCATGTGAGAGACGCAGACTCTGTCTCAACCTTTAAGTCTTTATTGAAGACTCATCTCTTCAGTAGGTCCTATGATTGAGTGTAGTCTGGCCCAGGAGTGTGGAGGTGAACGGAAAGGCACTGGAGCAACGAACCTCCCTTGCTGTCTCTGCCTGGCCGGTTCCCCTCTCTCCACTGGGATTCTCTGCCTCTAACCCTATTACAGGGGTTGAGTCACTGGCTTACTGGTGCTCTTTCATGCCGTCCCTAGCAGGGGTGCATCACTTGAGTGGATTGAGTCACTGACGTGATCTTCCTGTCTGGGTTGGCGCACCCCCTTGGGCTGTGCCGTGGCGGAGATCTTTGTGGGCTATATCGGCCTTGTCTTAGTAAGTTAGTGGTTGAAGATATCCTTCTAGTGGTGTGGGGGCTGTGCTTTGGCAAAGTGGGTGGGGTTATATCCTGCCTGTTTGGCCCTGTCAGGGGGTATCATCGGATGGAGCCACAGTGTCTCCCGACCCCTCCTGTCTCAGCCTCCAGTATTTATGCTGCAGTAGTTTATGTGTCGGGGGGCTTCAGTATGCTCTCTCTAATTCTCTCGTTCTTTCTTTCTTTCTCTCTTTCTTTCTTTCTTTCTTTCTTTCTTTCTTTCTTTCTTTCTTTCTTTCTTTCTTTCTTTCTTTCTTTCTTTCTTTCTTTCTTTCACTCTCTCGGGGCACCTGAGCCCTAGGATCATGCCTCAGGACTCCCTGGCCTGATGACTCCTTGCTGTCCCTAGTCCACCTGGCCGTGCTGCTGCTTCAGTTTCAACTGTTCTGCCTGCGGCTATGGAACCCTGACCTGTTCACCGGATGTGCTACCTGTCCCAGACCTGCTGTTTTCAACTCTCTAGAGACAGCAGGAGTGGTAGAGATACTCTGAATGATCAGCTATGAAAGCCAACTGACATTTACTCCTGAGGTGGTAACCTGTTGCACCCTCGACATCCACTGTGATTATTATTATTTGACCCTGCTGGTCATCTATGAACATTTGAACATCTTGGCCATGTTCTGTTATAATCTCCACCTGGCACAGCCAGAAGAGGACTGTCCACCCCTCATAGCCTTGTTCCTCTCTAGGTTCCTTCCTAGGTTCTGGCCTTTCTAGGGAGTTTTTCCTAGCCACCGTGCTTCTACACCTGCGTTGCTTGCTGTTTGGGGTTTTAGGCTGGCTTTCTGTACAGCACTTTGAGATATCAGCTGATGTAAGAAGGGCTTTATAAACACATTTGATTTAATTTGATTTGTGTTGTTGTTTGTGTTGTTGTGTTGTTGTTTGCGTTGCTGTTTGTGAGCTGATGTCCAATTATCTAAGTGTTACAACTGGTTGACGTTTTCATCCTTCTTCTACAAAATGCTGTGCAGGCCATGGTATTCATCTACCAGACTGTCTGTGAAATAGAGACTGAAGGATCACATTGGCCAGGCCTAGAATTCTATTTTGTTCCATCCTCACATTCATTTCATTGTCAATAATGGCTTCCCTTTTTTCTGTGGAAAATTCTTCATTGTTCTTGATGAGTAAGGAAAATGTTTATGGTGTGTCCCAATATGTATCCACAAAACATTATGGAATATAAATCAAGTATGATTTATCTGTAGAATCATGACTTGAATAATTCAGTATGTGTTCCCAGTTTGGATAGGAAGCAGTACTGCAACTTTAATGATTTCCGTGACTTTGCTTCCTCTCCTCAGACTGACTGTTTTGACATGCTTTTAGTACGAACCCATTAATAATTTAACACGGAAATTGATGGTAAATGCTTTTGAATATGTACACTTAAAGCAAGGAGACCTTCGCAAGTGAATAATGTTCAGGTGTTAAAGCTAGAATCCTTAATTTCAACAATAATAAAGTGTACACCCCGCCTCTGTTTTGGTAAAAAAGCTCAGGGTTTGCCTTGGAGAAATGTAACCACTCTAAAATTCTTAGGCCGAGCTATGGATGCAAGGACTGACCATCCATGATATCAACGTTATAGTTTTAACAGTGTTTTGAGGCTCTACAGTGTTCGTTAAAATGTACATTGTTTATTAACATTGGCGTTTGTTTATTAACATTGAGTCTCATAGCAAAGGGTCTGAATACTTACACTACCGGTCAATAAGGTGAAGAGACTTGCTTGGGCCAAGAAACATGCAATGGACTTCAGACCGGTGGAAATCTGTCCTTTGGTCTTTTGAGTCCAAATTTGAGATGTTTGGTTCCAACCGCCCCGTCTTTGTGAGATGCAGAGTAGGTGATCAGATTATCACTGCATGTATGGTTCCCACCATGAAGCTTGGAGGAGGAGGTGTGATGGTGTGGGTTGCTTTGCTGGTGACACTGTCTGTGATGTATTTAGAATTCAAGGCACACTTAACCAGCATGGCTACCACAGCATTCTGCAGTGATATGCCATCCCATCTGGTTTGAGCTTAGTGGGACTATCATTTGTTTTTCAACAGGACAATGACCCAACTCACCTCCAGGCTTTGTAAGGGCTATGTGACCAAGAAGGTTAGTGATGAAGTGATGCATCAGATGCCCTGGCCTCCATAATCACCTGACCTCAATGTTTGATATGAGTCTGGAAGGAGAGTTTACAGTCTAGCCAGACACCTAGGTACTTATAGATGTCCACATATTCTAGGTCAGAACCATCCAGGGTGGTGATGCTCGTCGGGTGTGCGGGTGCAGGCAGCGAACGGTTGAAAAGCATGCATTTGGTTTTACTCGCGTTTAAGAGCAGTTGGAGGCCACGGAAGGAGTGTTGTATGGCATTGACGCTCGTTTGGAGGTTAGATAGCACAGTGTCCAAGGAAGGGCCAGAAGTATACAGAATGGTGTCGTCTGCGTATAGGTGGATCAGGGAATCGCCCGCAGCAAGAACAACATCATTGAGTTATACAGAGAAAAGAGTCGGCCCGAGAATTGAACCCTGTGGCACCCCCATAGAGACTGCCAGAGGACCGGACAACATGCCCTCCGATTTGACACACTGAACTCTGTCTGCAAAGTAGTTGTGAACCAGGCAAGGCAGTCATTAGAAAAACCGAGGCTACTGAGTCTGCCGATAAGAATATGGTGATTGACAGAGTCGAAAGCCTCGGCCAGGTCAATGAAGACGGCTGCACAGTACTGTCTTTTATCGATGGCGGTTATGATATCGTTTAGTACCTTGAGTGTGGCTGAGGTGCACCTGTGACCGGCTCGGAAACCAGATTGCACAGCGGAGAAGGTACGGTGGGATTCGAGACGGTCAGTGATCTGTTTGTTGACTAGGCTTTCGAAGACCTTAGATAGGCAGGGCAGGATGGATATAGGTCTGTAACAGTTTGGGTCCAGGGTGTCTCCCCCTTTGAAGAGGGGGATGACTGCGGCAGCTTTCCAATCCTTGGGGATCTCAGACGATATGAAAGAGAGGTTGAACAGGCTGATAATAGGGGTTGCGACAATGGCGGCGGATAGTATCTAATTATGTATAGAGTTTTGATGGAATTTTGTTGTGTTTGTTTGTGGAAAGCATGACATCCAGCAGGTGTTATTTTAATCTTAATCTTCAACCCTATGCTGTCTGTCTACAAGTCTAAAATTATTGTATTCGTGTTTATGGTGAGTCTCACTGCTATATTTATTTTGCCTGTTACATTCCCTTTGAGGGATGTTTGGTAAACCTTTACTTGGATAGTCCCAAGTAGATGTTCAGTAGATGTTCAGTAGATGTTCAGTAGATGTTTTAGTAGATGTTCAGTAGATGTTTTAGTAGATGTTTTAGTAGATGTTCAGTAGATGTTTTAGTATATGTTCAGTAGATGTTCAGTATATATTTTAGTAGATGTTCAGTAGATGTTCAGTAGATGTTTTAGTAGATGTTCAGTAGATGTTCAGTAGATGTTCAGTAGATGTTTTAGTAGATGTTCAGTAGATGTTCAGTAGATGTTTTAGTAGATGTTCAGTAGATGTTTTAGTATATGTTCAGTAGATGTTTTAGTAGATGTTTTAGTAGATGTTCAGTAGATGTTTTAGTAGATGTTCAGTAGATGTTCAGTAGATGTTTTAGTAGATGTTCAGTAGATGTTCAGTAGATGTTTTAGTAGATGTTCAGTAGATGTTTTAGTAGATGTTCAGTAGATGTTTTAGTAGATGTTCAGTAGATGTTCAGTAGATGTTCAGTAGATCATCAGTAGATGGTTCAGTACATGTTCGGTAGATGGTTCGGTACATGTTCAGTAGATGTTCAATAGATGTTCAGTAGATGTTCAGTAAATGCTCAGTAGATGTTCAATAATGTTTCTGTTATGACATCTTTATCATAAGGAAACTATGGCAACTATGGGTGCTAAGGGAGGTGTTCTTCTGATTTGACTTCATGTAAACAGTTATGTGGAATAATAACATTTCACAACTGTGGCTCAGTTGGTAGTTGCTCTGGATCAGAGCATCTGCTAAATGACTGTAATATTGTTCCTACATGGAGTAGGAGAACAGTAGAATAGGGCTGAGCCATTTACATTTACATTTAAGTCATTTAGCAGACGCTCTTATCCAGAGCGACTTACAAATTGGTGCTTTCACCTTATGACATCCAGTGGAACAGCCACTTTACAATAGTGCATCTAGGTCTTTTAAGGGGGGGAGGGGGTGAGAAGGATTACTTTATCCTATCCTAGGTATTCCTTAAAGAGGTGGGGTTTCAGGTGTCTCCGGAATGTGGTGATTGACTCCGCTGTCCTGGCGTCGTGAGGGAGTTTGTTCCACCATTGGGGGGCCAGAGCAGCGAACAGTTTTGACTGGGCTGAGCGGGAACTGTACTTCCTCAGTGGTAGGGAGGCGAGCAGGCCAGAGGTGGATGAACGCAGTGCCCTTGTTTGGGTGTAGGGCCTGATCAGAGCCTGGAGGTACTGAGGTGCCGTTCCCCCTCACAGCTCCGTAGGCAAGCACCATGGTCTTGTAGCGGATGCGAGCTTCAACTGGAAGCCAGTGGAGAGAGCGGAGGAGCGGGGTGACGTGAGAGAACTTGGGAAGGTCGAACACCAGACGGGCTGCGGCGTTCTGGATGAGTTGTAGGGGTTTAATGGCACAGGCAGGGAGCCCAGCCAACAGCGAGTTGCAGTAATCCAGACGGGAGATGACAAGTGCCTGGATTAGGACCTGCGCCGCTTCCTGTGTGAGGCAGGGTCGTACTCTGCGGATGTTGTAGAGCATGAACCTACAGGAACGGGCCACCGTCTTGATGTTATTTGAGAACGACAGGGTGTTGTCCAGGATCACGCCAAGGTTCTTAGCGCTCTGGGACGAGGACACAATGGAGTTGTCAACCGTGATGGCGAGATCATGGAACGGGCAGTCCTTCCCCGGGAGGAAGAGCATATTGCATCTCTGCCCTGTGTTGAATGCTAGGGCCCATTAACCTCTCCTCCTCACAATATCCCCACCTCTCCTCCTCATGATATCTCTCCTCCTCATGATATCTCTCCTCCTCGTGATGTCTCTCCTCCTCTCTAAATGCAGCCTCTTTACTCCTCTTCCTCCCTTGTCTAACCTTCTCTTCTTCTCTCTATTCCTCTCCCCCATTCCTTGTTTCTCCTACACTGTACATTCATAAAATCAATTTTGCACATGATTATGCTCAGCCACAGAATGGGATGGAGGTGCTATTTTTAGTCGGCCAAGGGAGGAGAGGGAGAGCAGGGAAGCGAGAGAGAAAAGGGGGTGGGGACAAGTAATTATTTTCGTGATGTAGCTGTAGCTGGGGAGAGATTGGAGATCACCAGTTGGTTGGAGGCAGCTTGGCTAGAGGCAGCTTGGTTGGAGATCACCAGTTGGTTGGAGGCAGCTTGGCTAGAGGCGGAGAGAGGGGTGAGAGCAGGCAACGGAGACGAGCAAACGACACCACCTGAAAGACAGATAAGACACAGGTAAGAAGCTCTGCTATATTCTACAGCCCCCTGGACTGATAGCTATACAAATCGATGGTACGTGCACTGAGGAAATGAAATGGTTATATCAGAGCATGCATGGCCAAGCAATAACTACACTGGCATCTTCTGTTAAAATAGACACACTGATGCTCTATGGATTTTTGTTATATATATATACACGTTTAAAATGTCATTAATTCAAGTATGTGGGATCTGTAAAGCAGATGTACGTCATTGGAGATGAGGTTATGTAATAGGGATTTGGTTTGTTATGCACTCAGTCCCCTGCCTAATGTAGTTTAGTAACACTGGCTGGCTGTTCATTTTCCAGTCTGTCTTCTTGACCACTGTTCCTGAGACAACATGAGTTGTTTTTGAGACATAATGAGTTGTTTCTGAGACATAATGAGTTGTTTCTGAGACATAATGAGTTGTTCCTGAGACATAATGAGTTGTTCCTGAGACATAATGAGTTGTTTCTGAGGCATAATGAGTTGTTCCTGAGACATAATGAGTTGTTCCTGAGACATAATGAGTTGTTCCTGAGACATAATGAGTTGTTCCTGAGACATAATGAGTTGTTTCTGAGGCATAATGAGTTGTTCCTGAGACATAATGAGTTGTTCCTGAGACATAATGAGTTGTTCCTGAGACATAATGAGTTGTTCCTGAGACAACATGAGGAGGATAGGGAGGGAGTGGCATAATGGGTCCTAAAATGGAGAGCTGTGTCATGTTGCCCTCAAGAAAAGGAAAGGTGGTAGTGTAAGCCCACCCAAAGTTCATTTTTGAATTTTTGTTCTTACGTATTTATTTGTGTGTGGGAATATATTTTTGTTGTTAGGTGGGTGGACTATGTGTGCGTGTGTATGTGTGTGCCCACTTTGCTCTCCTATTGCATTGTAATACGAGCACACCCTGAGATGTGGTGAGGGAGAGGTTACCATGGAGACAGGCTCAGCACATCTTCCTGTAAACGATTGCACATACGCACTTTCAAAACGCATGTTACACTTTGCCTGTATTTTAATTTTGCCTCTATTCAATTAACTAGATGATAATTGATCATTCATGCCATAATTATCATGGCATTGCTTACATTTGACCAAATCCAAGCTTTACAAAAACAAAATATCTCAATCATTCCGAGGCTCTTCCCAGAGACTGATCTGACCAGCCTCTCTCTCCCTCCTGTTCCCAGGCATGCGTCCCCGCTCCAGACTCCTGGCTAAGAGGGGCCTACCCACCATCAGGGAGGGATATGAGGAGCTGGTCCAGGACATGAACCAGGTCAACAGCCTCCACCTCCCTCCCCATGGCCAGGTCCACTCCTCTCTGTCTACCCAGGACTACTTCCTGTCCATCTGTCAGCTCGCCTGCCCAACCTTCCCCCTGGCCCAACCTGACTGTGACATCCTCACTGTAGGCTCGATGGCCTCTCTGAGGCCCTGCCTGAGGCTGCACAGACTGAGGGACCCTGTGCCACTCTGTCAGCCTCTGATTTCCAACGACAGCCACCACACACAGTTAGAGCAGGAGGAGAGTCAAAGTGAGTGTAGTGGCCCAGAGAGAGTGGTGAATGTCAGCTCAGGTCAGACCTCCAGTAGGGTTCTCCCCAGTGTCTCTGACCCCCTAGAGTTCATCTACGGTCATGGGGAGGCACTCCTCTTAGCTGCCTGTCGTGCCCCTGACTCACAGGGCTGTAAGGGTGAGGGGAGAGAGAGTGTGACCCAGCTTCGACCACAACCCCCGCCACGCGCCGACAGTTTCCCACGCATGTGTTCCGCGCCTCTGACACAGCACAAAGGCAGCTGCCCTGAGCTCTGCCTGATGGACCCCTCTGACCAAGAGAAGCAAAACCCTGACCCTGCTCCACCACAGACATCTTCATCAGACCAGCAGAAACCTGATGCCTCCAGCCCACTCTCCTGGAGGTTCCAGAACGACTCAGACAGGGCCCCTGCTGGTGGGAGGGGGAAGTGCACTCGCTACATGGACAAACACACAATGGTATCACACTGGATCGCTGACTGTCGCTCGGCCTGGAGAGAAGCCAGAGTCAGGGTGTGCATGCTTCCTGCCATAGCAGAGATGTAGACACATAGATCAGGTACAACCCTGTTAAGCCCTGCTGAGTATTGTACATAATGGATCCTTGATGTACTATACGTCCCACTTGATTGGTATGTTTGGACAATGCAGGCCCATATTGCAACATCTTCTCCTGAATGACTTTTCACGCCTGACCTTTTTGTTTTACTGTTTGTAATTTAAGACATATTGTAAACTAGCGTATGCCTCACAAAATATCACAGTCGGTGGAAAGTTGATCATGCCTATAGAAGACATCATCGTTAGGGTAGCCTCTGGAATCCAGGCTTCTTACAGTAGTTGAACGAGACAGGATTTTGGAAGACTAGTATTTGGGTGAATAAAGATATGTGGAAAAGATGCTGAATTTTCCATGATTATGTACAAAGACCTATCATTAAAAAACATGACGGATCCTAATCTTTCCGGTGTAGCGAGTGAGTGATTCCATAACTATCGCACTTCGTTCTTTGCTAATGATAACTCTGGTCAAACCCAGTTGGCAGCTAAAACAGGAAAACCATTCTAATTTGAGAGTTTCATAACAAGAGAAAGAAGTGTTAGAATCAGAACTGAAGAAAATGTGATCCTATAGCTAGTTCAGGCTCCCTATAGCAGAGTATTTAAACTCAGATTATTCCCAGTGGTTCTGAACATTTTTCTTGTGATTTCCTCTCCGCTGTATGATATATGAGTTATGCGATGACAATGTAGGTGTGTGCAAAACTGAGCAGTCTATTTCAATCTTCCACTTACTAAAGCCATGATGAAATAGTACAGATATTTTCAATCATATCATGTAATTCCCACTGAGTGAAACAGCATGTGAGATTGTTGTATTTGACTTTTTGATTGTGTGTTCTAATGGTCCTCCATGTTGTACAATGTCTGTCAAAATATATCAATTGAAAGACAACAATATTATCGTTGACTTGTAAATGGATGAGAGTTCAATCATGCTCCCGAGTGGCGCAGCTGTCTAAGGCACTGTATTGCAGTGCTAGAGGTGTCACTACAGACCCTGGTTCAGCTGTCTAAGGCACTGTATTGCAGTGCTAGAGGTGTCACTACAGACCCGGGTTCAGCTGTCTAAGGCACTGTATTGCAGTGCTAGAGGTGTCACTACAGACCCTGGTTCAGCTGTCTAAGGCACTGTATTGCAGTGCTAGAGGTGTCACTACAGACCCGGGTTCAGCTGTCTAAGGCACTGTATTGCAGTGCTAGAGGTGTCACTACAGACCCGGGTTCAGCTGTCTAAGGCACTGTATTGCAGTGCTAGAGGTGTCACTACAGACCCGGGTTCAGCTGTCTAAGGCACTGTATTGCAGTGCTAGAGGTGTCACTACAGACCCGGGTTTGTTTCCAGGCTATGTCACAACCGGCCCGTGATCGGGAGTCCCATAGGGAGGAGCACAATTGGCCCAGCATTGTTCGGGTTAGGGGAGGGTTTGGCCGGGGGTGGTAGGCCGTCATTGTATATAAGAATTTGTTCTTAACTGACTTGTCTGGTTAAAAAAAATATTTGATCATTTATAGTACGGCTTTTGTACCTCTTTCCATTGTTGACCAGTAATCTAATAAATTATGTGTTTCACCCTGCCTGTGATTGTCAGTCAATATGCTCCAAAACATAGACCTTTGCACTTCTCTTAAATAATTCTCAATCTTTCCTTAAAATAAGTTGAAGTTGAAAAAAAAACTTTTGGTCTCCACACGTTATTGGATTGTAGACATTGCATTTACAATGTTAATTAATGAATGTTAATTAAGAACATGAAAACAAATGGCAAGGACAAAGTGATTGGCACCAAGGAGCTAATACCTGATTAAACAGTCTTTGGCGAAGATGAACTTGCTGCACCTTTCTACTGCCAATTTGGCCCACTCTTCAGCTGCAAACTGTTACAGTTCTTCAGTGTTGAGTGGGGTCATCCACTAACTGCTGTTTTCAGATCTTGCCATAGGTTTATGATTCAGATCTGGACTCATCGCTGGCCACTCCAGTGTTTATTCTCTAACCATTCCTGGGTGCTTTCAGATGTGTGTCTGAGTTGTTGTCCTGCTGGAAGACACACACGAACTTCAACACAGACCCATTTGTTGGTCTTATACTGCAAGATTAACAATATGGGTGGCAGTTCAGTCCAGTATCTTCAGTGAGATTTATAGCATGGTAAATAACAGATTAGAAATTCCTAGAATTAACCAGGGATGTTATTTATATATATAAAAAGAAAGGGAATTAGATTACAATGTATATAAAACGTAGTTTCAAGACCTCTATGTGCAAGCCTTGTTATGGACATTGCTATCTGAATATCAACGGTATCCGTCCAATGGTAGATTTGTGCAAACAAGTCACACAGTGCCCCCAGTGACAGGAGTCAGGACATAACAATCAAATCAAATGAAATAAAATGGTATTGCATTTGTCACCAGCGTCGAATACAAAAGACTTCGATTTTACCGTCCACTTGAGTTTTTATATTCTCGCGAGACTACACAAAACACGTACCATCACTGTGCGGAATTTCCTTTATTCTTCACATAGGAAACTGGATATCATGGCCGAGATGTGTCTTTGGTGTTCTGTAACCTTTCCCATTGACATTGTAAGGTTACGACTGTCTTCAACTTTAACGTGTCTGTTGTAAGCGGTGTAGGGCCTTTTTATCTGGTAAGTTTAAACTAAATTGTACGTATTAGATCGTGTTTTTCATTCTATCGTCACCATTGTTGCGGTTACCCAAGCATCATGATCGCTCGCTAGCAAGCTGACAATTCTCAATTACTCTCTAGCTTGCTATGGCTGGTCATCTGCTTCGTATAATGCAATTGAAAGTTTATTGTTGTAGTTAGGCATTATATTTTATTTGACCAACAAACAGTTTTGATCGCTCAGATCCACTATTCTATTCCATTCCAGTATCACTGTCTAACGTTACACCGTCTGACACGTCTGACACGTAACGTAAAATCGTTAAGAAATTATTAGATGATCCGATTAATGTAATTGTGTGCCATATTCACGGATATTAACTAGTGTTTACAAGGGGAAACGTAGTCATTTGCACAACTGAATGCTTTCATCCGAAATGTGTCTTCTGCATTTAACCCAACCCCAACCAGAGAGGCTGTATTGATCGACGCCCAGCGAGCAATTGTTGTGGGGATTAAATGCCTTGCTCAAGGGCAGAACCTTGCCTGCTCGGGGATTCGAGCAAGCAGCTTTTCAGTTACTGTCCCAACTCTCTAACTGCTAGACTACCAGTCACACATAACTATATAGCCGTATACTGTGCTGTTCTGACGATGTAGGCTATGATCTGCTCTAGTTTCGAGCTGTTTTTCTGAACATGGCCTCAGCCACAGACCACCTGTCTAACATGTCCTCTTCTTATTGTTGTATTTTGTTCCTTTCCAGCTTTCAAGGTCTGTACTCCTCCTCCTGTCCCACAATGCTTTATCAGCAGGCCTTAATGTCTGAGAGTGAGCCTGATAAACCCAGCCTATTGTAGCGGTCATTAATTACATTCAGCACTACACACATGGTTAGCATGGGCCTATATATCAGGGATGGTGGGGGGCCCCAAAAAATCAGTACGTACACCCATACAAACACACACACAACCGTATTAGGGCCCGGGGCCCTAAGCAAAATTTAGTTGCCCCCCCCACCTTGCGAGCAAAACATTTTAACAGACCTGCAATTCTACACATTTTTTGCCATGGGTTGTAGAGAAAAGATTGCAGATTTGAAGCAAGTTTGCTGCAATTCTACACATTTTGCCATCAGGTAGTGAGAAGATTTTTGCAATTTCATAAGTTTCATGCAATTCTATTCATTTTGCCATTGGGCAGAGAGAAAAATGGAACATTTTACCTGCAATTCTACACATGTTGCAATTGGGGGGGTTGATCAGCGGGCCTAGAGGAGGTCGGATCACCAGTTGCCCATCTCAGCTCTATAGCATTGAACTAGCCTACATTTCAGGTCGTGTTCTGTAGTGAAGACTTCGACCTCCCTGGCACATTTGTCCAGACTGCTTTCTCAAATAGCATGCGAGAATAGAACACTAAAACAGAACACAACACCATATCAGCTGCCAAGTAGCGAAACATTGACTCTCCCCAGCGGCGCAATGCTGTCAGTAAACAAGCTGTTACCCTTGTTTTGACTAAGGCTGTCAATAAACAAGCTGTTACCCTTGTTTTGACTAAGGCTGTCAATAAACAAGCTGTTACCCTTGTTTTGACTAAGGCTGTCAATAAACGAGCTGTTACCCTTGTTTTGACTAAGGCTGTCAATAAACAAGCTGTTACCCTTGTTTTGACTAAGGCTGTCAATAAACAAGCTGTTACCCTTGTTTTGACTAAGGCTGTCAATAAACAAGCTGTTACCCTTGTTTTGACTAAGGCTGTCAATAAACAAGCTGTTACCCTTGTTTTGACTAAGGCTGTCAATAAACAAGCTGTTACCCTTGTTTTGACTAAGGCTGTCAATAAACAAGCTGTTACCCTTGTTTTGACTAAGGCTGTCAATAAACAAGCTGTTACCCTTGTTTTGACTAAGGTTGCTTGCTGTCATTGGCCACTGACTCAAGCATGCACCTGGAAGTTTTCCCATGATTATCTGATATTGTTTCTTTGCAATGAGCATGTACACTGTACTTTTAATTACAAATAAAATGTTGATTTAAAAAAAGTTTTTCTGGGTTGTTGAAATGTGATATTCTCTGCCTCCCCTGAAGGTCCAGTCCAATCTTTTGTCAGGTTGGATTCATCTGAACACTACCTCATTGTCAGCCATAAGAGTCGGCCTTCTGAAACGATGTCCAGATCAGGCGATATACCAGGTAGGGCTGGGGGGGCAGTGAGAGTGGGCATTACAGTGTTGTGTGCTTGTTTTTAAATGGTGATGTTATATGTAAACATATGCTTCCAACACATATAGCTCATCATTTCATGTATTTTGAGACCATTTTGAGTGATTTGTATAGAGTTTTAATCCTTCAACATTCCCCCCTCAGCCCTGGAGTCTGGGACCTCAGAGGGGCAACTGGGAGGCCTGTCCCTACCTGTTGGCATGACCCGCCGTGCCATGAGCTATGATGACAACATGGAGGCGCCCATGTCGCCGCCTCCCTCTGATATCAACATCAACAACCTGTGGGCGAAGAGGCCCGTCGTCCCGCCCAGGAGGTTCCGTCATCAGGCTGAGGTAGATACCACACCTCCACTTCTCTCCAGCCTCACAGTTCAGATGGTGCTGTGTCTGTCCGGCAGTGGAGGCTGCTGAGCGGGTTGATGGCTCATAATGGGGGGAACAAAGCGAATGGAATGGCATCAAACACATGGAAACTATTAGTTTGCTGTATTTGCTACCGTTCCACTGATTCCGCTCCAGCCATTACCGTGAGCCCGTCCTCCCCAATTAAGGTGCCACCAACCTCCTGTGCCGTCAGTATTCATAAAGCGTCTCGGGGTAGGAGTGTTGATCTAGAATCAGGTCCCCTGTCTATGTAAACGTATCCATTAGATCTAAAAGGCAAAACTGATACTACATCAGCCCTCGGTACTCTGACACGCTGATGTGTGTATGTGATGCCATTCTACGAGGCAATGTACAGATCCTGTTGTATTGCTACATTACTATAGTTAATATGTACTGTATGTACAGTGCATTCGGCAAGTATTCAGACCCCTTGACTTTTTCCACATTTAGTTTTGTTACAGCCTTATTCTGAAATTAATTACATACAGCAACGCAGCTGGGTTTTTCACGCTTGACAGTTTCCCGTGAGTATCAAGAATGGTCCACCACCAAAAGGACATGGAGCCAGCTAGACACAACCGTGGCATTGGCGTCAACATGGGCCAGCATCCCTGTGGAACGCTTTCGACACCTTGTAGAGTCCACACCTGACAAATTTAAGCTGTGGTGGTGGGGGGGGTGCCGTTCAATATTAGGAAGGTGTTAATGTTTTTTTTACTCTGTGTCTATGACCCCAGGTGACCTATTCATGCAAATGCTCCTCTAACTGCCTCTGATCCATTGGTGTGTTTTTTTTTCCTTTTCTTTTTTCTCATTTTTAAAGGAGGATGAATCTGGAAGTACCCTAACCCACGCTGCGCCTTTTGACCCTGGCCACAGGCCAAATATGCCTGTCGTGGTGAAGGCCAAAGCATCCTCCGTCATCATCAACTCTCTCATGACCAGTAAGACTTTACCATGATCGTGAACGAGGGTTACTGTATTGGTAGTGTATTAACTTCAGCGTGACCTATTCCAATCCTGCTGCTCGTTAATGGAACACTGATGAGCTTTTATTTGGATTGTAATCAAGCTCGTATTGGATAACGTTAGGATGTCAGGTCACAGCGGAGAAACACGTCCTCCTTTAATACAGTATGTTGTCTGTTTTTTTCCAGAGCAAACCCAGGACAGCATGTACAGGTTTGAGCAGCAGGCTGGGCTGAGAGACACTGGGTACACCCCCCATAAGGGCCTCACTGCTGAGGAGACCCGCCACCACCACCGCATGCCTGAGTCATTCCAAGTGGGTCTTTATTTTATTGCTTAACGGGGCACAACTTTATTTTCCCGGAGTCAGATAATTATTAACAGAAATATACATCCATATTTTTATTAAATGTATTTTCCTTCATGATAGGTTTGATAAAGCATCAACAAAGGGAAATCAGTGAATCCTCAAAATCTCAGTTAGCAATCTATGTCAAGGAGGAGTGATTCGTAAGGTTTTACTGTTAATAATGTTCATTACACCATGTTATTTTTTCCTTGATGTATTTCCTGTAGAAAATGAACATTCCAACTGTGGATATGGGAGCGGGACATAAGGGAGGACATGAGGACAAGCAAACATCATCTGCTCAGTCCACCCCTAATAGCACTCCTCAGAGCTCACCTAAACAGAACCGCAGGTAAGTGCAACCATGTCCTCGTTACCATTTATTAATGGAAATATGCTGTACTTTGACCCAGGACGCCAAATAAAGTCAGCAAAAAACGGAACGTCACTTTCTCAGGACCCTGTCTTTCAAAGATAATTTGTAAAAATCCAAATAACTTCACAGATCTTCATTGTAAAGGGTTTAAACATAGTTTCTCATGCTTGTTCACTGAACCATAAACAGTTAATGAACATGCACCTGTGGAACGGTCATTAAGACACTAACAGCATACAGACGGTAGGCAATTAAGGTCACAGTTATGAAAACATAGGACACTAAAGAGGCCTTTCCACTGACTCTGAAAAACACAAGAAGAAAGATGCCCAGGGTCCCTGCTCATCTGCGTGAACGTGCCTTAGGCATGCTGCTAGGAGGCATGAGGACTGCAGATGTGGCCAGGGCAATAAATTGCATTGTCCGTACTGTGAGATGCCTAAGACAGCGCTACAGGGAGACAGGACGGACAGCTGATCATCCTCGCAGTGGCAGACCACGTGTAATAACACCTGCACAGGATCGGTACATCCGAACATCACACCTGTGGGACAGGTACAGGATGGCAACAACAACTACCCGAGTTACACCAGGAACGCACAATCCCTCCATCAGTGCTCAGACTGTCCGCAATAGGCTGAGAGAGGCTGGACTGGGGGCTTGTAGGCCTGTTGTAATGCAGGTCCTCACCAGACATCACCTGCAACAACGTCGCCTATGGGCACAAACCCGCCATCGCTGGACCAGACAGAACTGGCAGTTGCGGTTTTGTCTCACCAGGGGTGATGGTCGGAGTCACATTTATCGTCGAAGGAATGAGCGTTACACTTAGGCCTGTACTCTGGAGTGGGATCGTTTTGGAGGTGGACGGTCCGTCATGGTCTGGGGCAGTGTGTCACAGCATCATCGGACTAAGCTTGTTGTCATTGCAGGCAATCTCAACGCTGTGTGTTACAGGGAAGACATCCTCCTCTCTGATGTGGTACCCTTCCTACAGGCTCATCCTGAAAATGACCATCCAGCATGACAATGCCACCAGCCATACTGCTTGTTCTGTACGTGATTTCCTGCGAGACAGGAATGTCAGTGTTCTGCCATGGCCAGCGACGAGCCCGGATCTCAATCCCATTGAGCACCTCTGGGACCTGTTGGATTGGAGGGTGAGGGCTAAGGCCATCCCCCCAGAAATGTCCAGGAACTTGCAGGTGCCTTAGTGGAAGAGTGGGGTAACAACTCACAGCAAGAACTGGCAAATCTGGTGCAGTTCATGAGGAGATGCACTGCAGTACTTAATGCAGCTGGTGACCACACCAGATACTGAGTGTTACTTTTGATTTTGACCACCCTCCTTGTTCAGTTTGTCTGTTGAATCTTATGTTCATACACATTTACACATGTTAAGTTTGCTGAAAATAAACACGGTTTACAGTGAGAGAATGTTTCTTTTTTTGCTGACTTTACATGTGCCCTTACCCACCTTATCTAAATGAGCATGAGTATGAAGCCTATTCAGCGGCCACTGTAAAGTGGTTGACCATCTGGTATTTCTCTGTGTTCCTGGCAGGGGCTGGTTGTCCAGCCAGAGCTCGACAGCATCTGTCAGTAGCTCAGACCTCAGTACCAGCTCTAACAGCAGTGTGGACATGGGTGCCGGTGAGGGGGGAGGAGCAGTCGAGCGCTGGGGTATCTTTGGACCACGTCCGGTTGTTCAGAAATCCACTACCGACCCAGGTACTGACCACTCCATTTGGGGATTTGGGGAGGATGATATTTGACATGTTTTCATTTTGCTTTCTCTGAACTGTAATCCTGTGGGTAGATTGGCTCAATGTTCTTTGATGTGAATTACACATTAATGAGATTGTTTTTACATGGTCGTGTACTAAATCGGTACACTTGATTTTCATTGTGTATCAGACATCCTTATTTATGGTGAATTTGTGCATTTAACAAATGATTTTTTTATGAGATGTTCATAGTCTAGGTTGAGTTTGTCATGTTGTCATTGTTCTTCTGTGTAAGATCAGTCCTGTGTATTCTCTCCAGGGGGTTTTGCTCTCCAGTCGTACCGCGGGGCCCAGAAGCCCACCCCCATGGAGGTGATGAAGGCTCAGGCCACTCGGCTGGCTCTTGACCCTGCTGTTAACCAACAGGCCCCTCCCAAGATGGAGATCCCCATCACGGAGAGCAGTAGACTGTCAGCACAGCCACACAAGCTCAAACCTCGAGACATAAATATCCTCACGCCCTCAGGTTTCTGAGACGTTCCATGTTGTCACTACTCCTTCATTTTGTAGCTGGTCTACCATCTAGTCCAAGGCTCTCCAACTCTGCTCCTGGAGAGCTACCGTCCTGTAGGTTTTCACTCCAACCTGATTCAGCTTAACAACCAGCTAATTATTGGAATCAGGACAGTGGTGCTCCAGGAACAGGGTTGGAGAGCCCTCTGGTCTAGACTATTCTCTCCCTACTTCTATTAATTAACACCCTTGTTTTGCCTCAGCCTTTTGCCTTGTAATAGAACCGTGTATATTTACTTTGTATGTATGGTCCGACTGTGAAGATGTTCTGATGCATGGTGTTGCAAAGTGTAACTCTCACTGTTTTGACAAAGACCGTAAAAGTCACACTGTGTTCATGGTTTGGTCATTCAGTTGGCTTGTGAGTCTCATTCAGAAGTACACTCTCACGAGCTTTTCATTGTCTGCAGATTTCTGTAAGATGTAATGATTCACATTTGTCTTCAAGAACATTATGGTGATTATTGTTCACCCTCAAGGAAGTGTTTTTTTTGTTTGTTTCCGTGTTTCCGCATTCCTGCTGTCAAGTCGACCGTTTTGAAGTTGAAACACTGTCAGTAAAACCCTGCAACAGAATGTTAATAACGTTGCATATTAATCAGAGAACTGTTACTATTTGACTGACCCTGTTCAGGTATTTTCACTTTTTTTTATATATAGAAAAAGATCCATATATATACCTCACCTGTGGTCTTTGTTGTAAATATCTGATTAAATAACAATGCTAACAACAGTAAAAAAAAGTATGGTTCCATCTTCCAGAATTTGACTGAACCATCAACCTTCCAGAAACAGTGGAAAGATAGTCAGCACTGCAGAGGTCAAAGAACCTGCCGGGGAAGGATGGATTTTCATTGGGATTTAGAAATGTATCTTTAGGTAAATTTCATAACCGTTTCTAGGGCAAGATTAGTTACTGATTGACAGGAATAGAAACCTGCAGCTGTTGCACTGGGATGTGAAGTGATGGTCATGTCTTCAGCAGATACTAACTATCGCCAGTAGGTGGAATCCCACTCTTTGTGACACCATCTGCACTGTGACTGGACAACTCACAGGCTGCAGTGCTTGGATTTAATTGAACCCTGTACAGTATTGCTATGTCAGCCTATATCTGTGCCCCTGACTGATATACTGCCCTGTGAGATTCCCTCGCGTTTACTAATTGTTAATGAAGCCGGTGAATATCAATAGCTCAGTTGTTCATGTAAAACCAATTGGCACAAACAGCCAGTCAGCTGAGATTCCCTCTATGCTTTAACATAATGGGTTTCCTCAGCCCCCCATGGCTTCTTTCAAAGCCACCCTTCTTATTGCCACAGGCACAACCCATGCCTTCCAGTAATCATTCCCCTGCCCCCACCAAATCTCTCCCAGAGTGACTGCATAGCATGTCATTTCCTACACCTACGCGGTGAGCCCTATGGGATGTCTGGTGTTGATCTGGAGACAGCGGCCCACCCTCGCCTCGGCCTGCTGCCCAGCCAGTGACTGAGCATTTTGCTCTCTGACTTGCTATTTGTTATGGAGCAAAAACTCTGTGGGCCTCACCAATATATCTGGGGGAGAAGGCGATCATAGTCAAATCTACACAAAGGAACTCTCGCCCGCAATCTTGATGCAACAAGTAACATTTTTCTATTGGCTGTCACTTGGATTCAAAGGCTTTTATGATGCATTGGTTCTTACCTTTATCTTCAAGAATCTTTTCTAGATCACCCACACTAAGTTAAGCAATAGTTGGAATTGTCAGTTTTGGTGGGGACGTCAGCTCACCATGAAATCACCATGGGAACGTTCATGGGAAGGGTTTCCTAATAAAAATATATGTTCTTTAGCAGCTTTGATCCAAACTGACTTACAGTCATGTTTCATTCCTATATTTATTGTCAGGGATGAAATTACTTTATCAACTACAATATAAATACACACAACTCAACACACTCACCCAACAACACACTCACCAAAACGCTCACACAACACACTCACCAACACAACACACTCACCCAACAACACACTCACACAACACATTCACCAAAACGCTCACACAACACACTCACCAACACAACACACTCACCCAATAACACACTCACCAACACACTCACACAACACATTCACCAAAACGCTCACACAACACACTCACCAACACACTCACACAACACATTCACCAAAACGGTCACACAACACACTCACCCAACACATTCACCAAAACGCTCACACAACACACTCACACAACACACTCACACAACATACTCACACAACACATTCACCAAAACGCTCACACAACACACTCACCAACACACTCACACAACACATTCACCAAAACGCTCACACAACACACTCACCAACACACTCACACAACACATTCACCAAAACGCTCACACAACACACTCACACAACACATTCACCAAAACGCTCACACAACACACTCACCAACACACTCACACAACACATTCACCAAAACGCTCACAGAACACACTCACACAACACATTCACCAAAACGCTCACACAACACACTCACCAACACAACACACTCATCAACACACTCACCAACACATTCACTCAACACACTCGACAACATCCTCAACAACAGATTGACACATCCAGGTGAACACATGTACAGGATCTACTCACAGACACAGCATCCGTTCGTCTAGCTGGCCGCACCATCCCACACAGACGTGTCCACAAGAGGCAGAGGTGCTCTTCTGCATGACTACGGATGACGGGGTTGTCCCCTGGTCTAAACTGGACTAGGGTGGGGAGCTTTGTGGAAAATCAGACAATGACAATGCTATATCCTCTTGGACCACATTCAAATTTGATTGAACACACTGACGACTATGCATTACCATGAAACATTTAAAACCATTAGAATAATGTCTGCCATAGGGAATATAGCCTTTAAAAACAAATGGTCCATCTTTGAAAGCTATGTATAATTTTGTCTGAGTAAATGAGTAAGAAACAAAATATACATATTGCATTATTGTTGTGCTTTGATGTCTTAAAATCTGACACTCCCATCATCCCGTCATTTGTCTAATATCACATATATTCTCTTGAGAAGTACTTTACCTTGATGAGAATAAACTCTTTGGTGAAATTATGACACTCCAGGTCCAGCTATTAGAAAAATTATCCTGTATCATGTGTGTGTGGTTTGGTTTTACTATTCTTGTGGGGACCAGAAGTCCTCACAAGGATAATAAAACAAGGACAATTTTGTTATGGGTTAGATTTAGTTTCAGGGTTAGTGTTAGGGGCTAAGATTAAGGTTAGGTTAGGGGTTATGGAAAATAGGATTTTGAATGGGAATACATTTTTCAGTTCCCACAAGGATAGTAAAACCAATGTGTGTGTGTGTGTACTTGTTTTCCTACCTTATCAGGACGCCAATGTCCTCACATTTCAACCGGATGTAGTGAAAATGTAGGAAAACAATAGCTTTTTTGAAGTCAGGACTTTTTTCAGGTCCTGAATTTGTTCAAATGCTATTTTAAGGTTTGGGGTTTTGGGGGTTCGGGTTAGGTTAAGGGTTAGGTATTTAGGGAAAATAGGAATGTTAATGGTCAAACATGTTTACACTCCAGATAGACCATAAATATGTCCAATTTGATGTTTTGGTGCCTATAGGGCAATTCAGACCTTATTACTGATAAATGAGTTTGTTTCCTATGATCATGTTTTGTATTTCTGTTTTGCATTGTGTATTTGTATTTGATGTGTATATTTTTGTAATTACAAGGCTCATCTGTAAAAGAGAGCTTGGTCTCAGCATGACTCCCTGTCAAAATAAAGGTTAAAGTGCCAATATGTAATTTGTTTCGTCGGCCCAAATTCACATAGAATTGTTTGTTATAGATCTATCATTCTACTTGAAAGCAAGTCTAAGAAACGGTAGATATGTTCTATGTGTACTATTTCTATGCTTCCAGTTATTACATTTTTGTGTCTATTACTTTTGGTTTTGTAAACCAGCTTCAAACAGCTGAAAATACAATATTTTTGTTTATGGAAAATATATTTCACAGCGGATTAGAGGGTACAATGATCCCCCCCCAAAACAAATTGTCAAGGAAACAGGGGGCGGGGTACTGGGTCACGCCTTCACTTTAAAAGTTGTAGCCCGACATCTCTGAATATCTTCCACAACATCCAAGATACTTTTCACTTGAAAGACTACGATATTCTGTTGGACCATGTGTGGTAAGGCAAATTTGTACAATTTCGTGACTATTATGATTATTAGCTAGATAACTTCGTAACAAATAGCAGTAACTAGCACAGCTGGCTAGCTCGCGGATGGGATACAGTTTATGTCAAATTGACGTCTAAAGTAATGTTTTGTTGTTGTATTTTAGCTAACGCTATCTTTTTTTCCTAACCTTAACCTGTTACTTATAACCTGCTACGTTAATGATCCTAACCTCCTGCGTAAATTCTCCTAACCTGCTATGAAAAATCCATTTTTTTTAATGATCAATTCTGCCGTAAAAGAGTATCGACGTTCTCCTCGGGATACAGACCGTGGTTACTTCAACGACCTCCTAATGTATATATAAATCATCTTTATAATTGTACTGCCATTAAAATGCATTATTCATTGGTATTTGTGTACGTTTCTGCATTTGCATTACTGACCTATGTAGTTTTGTGTCATACTAAACTTGACTAACATTACTAACCTTTACATTACTAACCTCAACATTACTAAAACAATAATTAGATAATTCACTAATGTTTGACTACTGAAAGTTAGAACAGTTTGGCATCCCGTATATAAAACTCGACAGACCACATCTGGACTGCTCTGTTAAACACAGAGCTTTGCATATGGCTGTTAGACCTGGGTGTCTGACAGGAGCTAATTTTCACGGATGAAACAGCTGCTGTCAAACTGCGACAGGCGTTGGAAATACAGTGAGGCTCCAAAGGTATTGGAACACTGACACATTTTTCTGTTGTTTTGGCTCTGTACTCCAGCACTTTGGATTTGAAATGATACAATAACGATAAGGTTAAAGTGCAGACTGTCAGCATTAATATGAGGGTATAATCATCCATGTCGGGTGACGTTTAGAAATTACAGCACTTTCTGTAAATAGTCCACTATAGTATATAGTCCTCCCATTTTAAGGGACCAAAAGTTTTGGGACAAATTCACTTACACTGTGTATTAAAGTAGCCAAAAGATTAGTATTTGGTCACATATTCCTAGCACATAATGATTACATCAAGCTTGACTCTACAAACTTGTTGGATGCATTTGTTGTTTGTTTTGGTTGTGTTTTCAGGTTATTTTGTGCCCAATGGTAAGTAATGTGGATGCTACCATGATTACAGAAAGTCCTGAATGAATGGTGAATAACGATGAGTGAGAAAGTTAGATGCACAAATATTATATATATATTATATTTGTGTTTCTAACTTTCTCACTCATCATTATTCACCATTTATTCATGACTTTCTGTAATCATGGTAGCATCCACATTGATTTAGAAGTGTTTAGAAACATTTGATTCTTATTCACAATAAAAGTGACTCCAAATGTTTATTTTATTTTTTTATTTCACCTTTATTTAACCAGGTAGGCTAGTTGAGAACAAGTTCTCATTTGCAACTGCGACCTGGCCAAGATAAAGCATAGCAGTGTGAACAGACAACACAGAGTTACACATGGAGTAAACAATTAACAAGTCAATAACACAGTAGAAAAAAAGGGGGGAGTCTATATACAATGTGTGCAAAAGGCATGAGGAGGTAGGCGAATAATACAATTTTGCAGATTAACACTGGAGTGATAAATGATCAGATGGTCATGTACAGGTAGAGATATTGGTGTGCAAAAGAGCAGAAAAGTAAAAAAAAAAAAAAAAAAAACAGTATAAAAACAGTATGGGAATGAGGTAGGTGAAAATGGGTGGGCTATTTACCAATAGACTATGTACAGCTGCAGCGATCGGTTAGCTGCTCGGATAGCTGATGTTTGAAGTTGGTGAGGGAGACTAATCAATGAAAACATTAAATTCTTATTTCTTCTTATTTCAAGTCATAAGACATGGCCAGATATGGAATTATTAACACATACTAATCAGCGATTTTTGCAGTTCGTTCCAGTCACAGGCAGCAGAGTACTGGAACGAAAGGCGGCCAAATGAGGTGTTGGCTTTAGGGATGATCAGTGAGATACACCTGCTGGAGCGCGTGCTACGGATGGGTGTTGCCATCGTGACCAGTGAACTGAGATAAGGCGGAGCTTTACCTAGCATGGACTTGTAGATGACCTGGAGCCAGTGGGTCTGGCGACGAATATGTAGCGAGGGCCAGCCGACTAGAGCATACAAGTCGCAGTGGTGGGTGGTATAAGGTGCTTTGGTGACAAAACGGATGGCACTGTGATAGACTGCATCCAGTTTGCTGAGTAGAGTGTTGGAAGCCATTTTGTAGATGACATCGCCGAAGTCGAGGATCGGTAGGATTGTCAGTTTTACTAGGGTAAGCTTGGCGGCGTGAGTGAAGGAGGCTTTGTTGCGGAATAGAAAGCCGACTCTTGATTTGATTTTCGATTGGAGATGTTTGATGTGAGTCTGGAAATGACACAATACATTATTTACCATTCATTTCTATTAGGCAACAAATTAATCTGAAACAACCAAAACAAACGGTTCACCCGATATGGATGAAAATACCCTCAAATTAAAGCTGACAGTCTGCACTTTAGTCATTGTATCATTTCAAATCATCCAAAGTGCTGGAGTACAGAGCCAAAACAACACAAAATGTGTCACTGTCCCAATATTTTTGGAGCCTCACTGTAGATCCAGCCCACTGACTCTTCATACCAACCCATTCAATGTAGCAAAGATGCAACCCCATGTATAATATAATGGTTTGAGTCTAAGACATGTAATGTAGGATACTGGCTTTTGTGAATCATGTTAGTTTGTTATTTCTTGAATACAACACTTTTGTTCTTGTTGAAAAATAAAACAACTTGTACCTTTTATTTCTTGCAGGAATTTTTGCCTATCTGAACTACAGAGTGCCACGGACCAGGAAGGAGATCTTTGACACACTGGTAAAGGGACTGCAGAGACTTGAGTACAGGGGATATGACTCTGCAGGTAATTTTTAAAAAACAATGTTGTGGTCTTAGGTCTTATTTGATCACAATCATAGACGAGAGACAGTCTCCTTGAGGTCAAGGAAGATATCTTGTCTCCACATAGCCTCTTGATAAAGTCCAACAGGACACTATGGTTCCGGGTTGTAAATGATCTTAGTTAACCCAGAACTAAATGATTGTGTAATTTGATGAGATGCTCATGTTTACATAGTCTGTCCACCAGTGTGGAGTTCGAGACCACCTAAAGCGAAATTCTGACAAGAGCGACAAAGTTTGAAAAATATCTTTTATGAAAGTATAGGACATTAATGTTACTAGTGAAGTAGGAAGCCCAGGTTTCAATAGGCAATAAATTATGAATGGGTCATGAGGGAGTGTGGATATTTGGCCTGTCAAAGTGGTTTTATGAGCTGAATGAATGGGAGCTGATAATTATTATAATTTTTTTGCTCAGCTGGTCTCGGGAAGAAATTATGAGTTCTCATTGTTCGAGACCGAGTCAAGACCGAGTAAAAATGTATCTGACATAGAGACAAGACCGAGTAAAAATGTATCTGACACAGAGACAAGACAGAGTAAAAATGTATCTGACACAGAGACAAGACCGAGTAAAAATGTATCTGACACAGAGACAAGACTGAGTAAAAATGTATCTGACACAGAGACAAGACAGAGTAAAAATGTATCTGACACAGACACAAGACTGAGTAAAAATGTATCTGACACAGACACAAGACTGAGTAAAAATGTATCTGACACAGAGACAAGACAGAGTAAAAATGTATCTGACACAGAGACAAGACAGAGTAAAAATGTATCTGACACAGAGACAAGACCGAGTAAAAATGTATCTGACACAGAGACAAGACCGAGGAAAAATGTATCTGACACAGAGACAAGACCGAGGAAAAATGTATCTGACACAGAGACAAGACAGAGTAAAAATGTATCTGACACAGAGACAAGACAGAGTAAAAATGTATCTGACACAGAGACAAGACCGAGTAAAAATGTATCTGACACAGAGACAAGACAGAGTAAAAATGTATCTGACACAGAGACAAGACAGAGTAAAAATGTATCTGACACAGAGACAAGACAGAGTAAAAATGTATCTGACACAGAGACAAGACCGAGTAAAAATGTATCTGACACAGAGACAAGACAGAGTAAAAATGTATCTGACACAGAGACAAGACCGAGTAAAAATGTATCTGACACAGAGACAAGACAGAGTAAAAATGTATCTGACACAGAGACAAGACAGAGGAAAAATGTATCTGACACAGAGACAAGACAGAGGAAAAATGTATCTGACACAGAGACAAGACAGAGTAAAAATGTATCTGACACAGAGACAAGACCGAGTAAAAATGTATCTGACATAGAGACAAGACAGAGTAAAAATGTATCTGACACAGAGACAAGACAGAGTAAAAATGTATCTGACACAGAGACAAGACCGAGTAAAAATGTATCTGACACAGAGACAAGACAGAGTAAAAATGTATCTGACACAGAGACAAGACAGAGTAAAAATGTATCTGACACAGAGACAAGACCGAGGAAAAATTTATCTGACACAGAGACAAGACAGAGGAAAAATGTATCTGACACAGAGACAAGACAGAGGAAAAATGTATCTGACACAGAGACAAGACAGAGGAAAAATGTATCTGACACAGAGACAAGACAGAGTAAAAATGTATCTGACACAGAGACAAGACCGAGTAAAAATGTATCTGACACAGAGACAAGACAGAGTAAAAATGTATCTGACACAGAGACAAGACAGAGTAAAAATGTATCTGACACAGAGACAAGACCGAGTAAAAATGTATCTGACACAGAGACAAGACAGAGTAAAAATGTATCTGACACAGAGACAAGACAGAGTAAAAATGTATCTGACACAGAGACAAGACAGAGTAAAAATGTATCTGACACAGAGACAAGACCGAGTAAAAATGTATCTGACATAGAGACAAGACAGAGTAAAAATGTATCTGACACAGAGACAAGACAGAGTAAAAATGTATCTGACACAGAGACAAGACCGAGTAAAAATGTATCTGACACAGAGACAAGACAGAGTAAAAATGTATCTGACACAGAGACAAGACAGAGTAAAAATGTATCTGACACAGAGACAAGACCGAGGAAAAATTTATCTGACACAGAGACAAGACAGAGGAAAAATGTATCTGACACAGAGACAAGACAGAGGAAAAATGTATCTGACACAGAGACAAGACAGAGGAAAAATGTATCTGACACAGAGACAAGACCGAGTAAAAATGTATCTGACATAGAGACAAGACAGAGTAAAAATGTATCTGACACAGAGACAAGACAGAGTAAAAATGTATCTGACACAGAGACAAGACCGAGTAAAAATGTATCTGACACAGAGACAAGACAGAGTAAAAATGTATCTGACACAGAGACAAGACAGAGTAAAAATGTATCTGACACAGAGACAAGACAGAGTAAAAATGTATCTGACACAGAGACAAGACCGAGGAAAAATGTATCTGACACAGAGACAAGACAGAGGAAAAATGTATCTGACACAGAGACAAGACAGAGGAAAAATGTATCTGACACAGAGACAAGACAGAGTAAAAATGTATCTGACACAGAGACAAGACCGAGTAAAAATGTATCTGACATAGAGACAAGACAGAGTAAAAATGTATCTGACACAGAGACAAGACAGAGTAAAAATGTATCTGACACAGAGACAAGACCGAGTAAAAATGTATCTGACACAGAGACAAGACAGAGTAAAAATGTATCTGACACAGAGACAAGACAGAGTAAAAATGTATCTGACACAGAGACAAGACAGAGGAAAAATGTATCTGACACAGAGACAAGACAGAGGAAAAATGTATCTGACACAGAGACAAGACAGAGTAAAAATGTATCTGACACAGAGACAAGACCGAGTAAAAATGTATCTGACACAGAGACAAGACAGAGTAAAAATGTATCTGACACAGAGACAAGACCGAGGAAAAATGTATCTGACACAGAGACAAGACCGAGTAAAAATGTATCTGACATAGAGACAAGACAGAGTAAAAATGTATCTGACACAGAGACAAGACCGAGTAAAAATGTATCTGACACAGAGACAAGACAGAGTAAAAATGTATCTGACACAGAGACAAGACCGAGTAAAAATGTATCTGACACAGAGACAAGACCGAGGAAAAATGTATCTGACACAGAGACAAGACAGAGTAAAAATGTATCTGACACAGGGACAAGACCGAGTAAAAATGTATCTGACAGAGACAAGGCTGAGACACTCACTATGTGGTCTATATTACAACACTGCCATCCACAAGAGATTATGGTTGTAATAGATTCATGTTTTTTCTGTGTTTGGCTTTCAGGTGTCGGAGTGGATGGCCCTAGGAAAAATGACAATGGTGACAGCGTCAACATTTGCCTGATCAAGAAGAGGGGGAAGGTCAAGGCTCTGGATGAGGAGCTCTACAGTAGGCTGAACTCTCTACTCTCCTACATTAAGCTGAACTCTCTACTCGCTACTCTCCTACATTAAGCTGAACTCTCTGCTCTCCCTCGCTACTCTCCTACATTAAGCTGAACTCTACTCTCCCTTGCTACTCTCCTACATTAAGCAGAAATCTCTACTCTCCTACATTAAACATTAAGCTGAACTCTACTCTCCCTCGCTACTCCTACATTAATCTGAACTCTCTACTCTATTCTCCCTTGCTACTCTCCTACATTAAGCTGAACTCTCTACTAGAGGTCGACCGATTCCGATTATTGGAGGACCAAAAAAGCTGATACCGATTAATCGGCCAATTTTTAAAAACTGTATTTATTTGTAATAATGACAATTACAACAATACTGAATGAACACTTATTTTAACTTAATATAATACATCAATAAAAATCCATTTAGCCCCAAATAAATAATGAAACATGTTCAATTTGGTTTAAATAATGCAAAAACAAAGTGTTGGAGAAGAAAGTAAAAGTGTAATATGTGCCATGTAAGAAAGCTAACATTTCAGTTCCTTGCTCAGAACATGAGAACATATGAACGCTGGTGGCTCCTTTTAACATGAGTCTTCAATATTCCCAGGTAAGAAGTTTTAGGTTGTAGTTATTATAGGACTATTTCCCTCTATACCATTTGTATTTCATTAACCTTTGACTATTGGATGTTCTTATAGGCACTTTAGTATTGCCAGTGTAACAGTATAGCTTCTGTCCCTCTCCTCACTCCTCCCTGGGCTCGAACCAGGAACACGACGACAACAGCCACCCTCAAAGCAGCGTTACCCATGCAGAGCAAGGGAAACAACCACTCCAAGGCTCAGAGCGAGTGACGTTTGAAACGCTATTAGCGGGCGCTAACTAGCTAGCCATTTCACTTGGGTTACACCAGCCTCATCTCGGGAGTTGATAGGCTTGAAGTCATAAACTGCGCAATGCTTGACGCACAACGAAGAGCTGCTGGCAAAACGCAAAGAAAGTGCTGTTTGAATGAATGTTTATGCGCCTGCTTCTGCCTACCACCGCTCAGTAAGATACTTAGATGCTTGTATGCTCAGTCAGTTTATATGCAACGCAGGACACGCTAGATAATATCTAGTAATATCATCAACCATGTGTAGTTAACTAGTGTTTATGATTGATTGATTGTTTTTATAAGATAAGTTTAATGCTAGCTAGCAACTTACCTCGGCTTACTGCATTCGCGTAGCAGACAGTCTCCTTGTGGAGTGCCATGAGAGAGAGGCAAGTCGTTATAGCATTGGACTAGTTTACTGTAAGATTGCAAGAATGGATCCCCCGAGCTGACAAGGTGAAAATCTGTCGTTCTGCCCCTGAACGAGGCAGTTAACCCACCGTTCCTAGGCCGTCATTGAAAATAAGAATGTGTTCTTAACTGACTTGCCTAGTTAAATATGAAAACTTGAAATTGGCCCTAATTAATCGGCCAATCCGATTAATCGGTCGACCTCTACTCTCTACTCTCCTACATTAAGCTGAACTCTGCTCTCCTACATTAAACGTTAAGCTGAACTCTCTACTCTCCCTCGCTACTCTCCTACATTAAGCTGAACTCTCTACTCTCCCTCGCTACTCTCCAACATTAAGCTGAACTCGCTACTCTACTCTCCCTCGCTACTCTCCTACATTAAGCAGAACTCTCTACTCTCTCCCTACACATCTACATTAAGCTGAACTCTCTACTCTCCCTCGCTACTCTCCTACATTAAGCTGAACTCTACTCTCCTACATTAAGCATTAATGTACTCTACTCTCCCTTGCTACTCTCCTGCATTAAGCTGAACTCTCTACACTCCCTCGCTACTCTCCTACATTAAGCTGAACTCTCTACTCTCCCTCGCTACTCTCCTACATTAAGCTGAACTCTCTACTCTCCCTCTCTTACTCAGCTCCATACCACTCTACTTGAGTCAACTCCACGATCTTCTCCTATACTAATTTCTACTTGATCACAGTCTAGTACTACGTATTAGCCTATGCTTAGTATGTTTCTCACTGCTTCGTGCTTTAACATATTGATGTTTTAGTCTGATCGTTGATTGTGTGTGTGTTCAGAGAACGACTCCATTGACCTGGACATTGAGCTGGACACACACTTTGGCATTGCTCACACCCGCTGGGCGACACATGGAGAGCCCAACGCTGTCAACTGCCATCCACACCGCTCCGACAAGAACAACGGTAAGAACACACTCGTACTGTAGGATCACACAGTAGATGGTGAGAATTGCTGAAGCAATGTTAGTACAGTATTAAGCGGTTTGTAAAAACACACTATAATGCAGTCATTCACTCAATACAAGAGAACCGTGGTACAATATAATGTGTCCCCATTGGCTTTACATTGCAGCCCCTAAAAGAGTATCTTAGTCATCTGGTTTACCATATAGAGGTCGTTAACTGACCCCTGTTGTTGCCTTCATTTAATGGGCCCTGCTTTCCTTAAGGAAGAGAAACACCGGAAAGCAGATGAAAACTTTAAAGAGAAAGGGGTCAGGGGTCATTTTTGCTAGATAATGAGATGGCTTAACTCCATGCTTTCTGACGTATTGCCTGGTGTCCTAGCCTGCCTGAGCTTTCTCCTGAGGCCTATGCAGATGTGCTTGAGTTCACCTTAGAGAGTAGCTCCATCATGATAGTAATTCATAAAGAACCCAGGATGTTCTCCTATGTCAGGGACCATCAACGAGATTCAGCCGCGGACTGATCTTTTTAAATTCTTTATTTGTGGGTTTTTTATTGAGTGGATGGTCGGGTGGCCAGAACATAATCATTTGTAGACCGTATATTGACCGCAATAAGCTTAAACAGATATAATATTTGAATAAAACAGAATCATTTGAATCCTTGCTTACATTTGTATAGGATAACATGTCTCTCTATAATGGGTGAGAATACTTAGATTTCCAAAATTACAATCACTTGGAGCTGATTTCCTAGTCCAATATTGGGAAATAATAATAATATATTGGCTCAGAAAACTATTGGCCAAATAAAACCACCCGTGGGCCACCAGTTGTGGAACCCTGGCCGAGGACATAAAACAAGAGAGACTGTGACCTTAAATACAAGCACGTTTGTGCTTCTGCATGTACATTGTTTGCTGTTTGAGGTTTTAGCCTGGGTATCTGTAAAGCACTTTGTGACAAGTTCTGACGTAAAAAAGCTTTATGAAATTAAAATGGATTGATTTGTTTGAAAGACTTCATTAGAGCAGAGTAGATATTTACTTACAATAATTACACTGTAGCTATTAACCCATGATTGACACAAGATAATGTTATGCTATCACAGAGGAATAGGTATTCTGTGAATGCCAAATATTTGACATGTGATCTCTGTTCTTCACCTTAGAATTCGTTGTGATCCACAATGGAATCATCACTAACTACAAGGAGCTCAGGAAATACCTGGTAAGTTGTGAGAACACACAAGGCATTCCAATCCGGACATTTATATACGCACCCTGAACATATCATTGCTACTAGACCTTTGTGCATATGGGTATACAGGTCTGTACAGACATCATAAACCAGAAGAAGTGTCGTTTTACAGGTGTCAAGACCACACAGACACGCCCTTAGGCCGTTGGTCAGTAGGCCCAATAGAGATCATATATGTGGGATTTGTTTGTAGACGTTAGCAAATGTTATTGAATGAAAGGACATTACATTATTCTATTTCTGTAGCGTGGATGTATAAAGGTGTTGACGTAGAAATGGAATCGATAGAACTGGCCTCCCCATTCAAGTCAATGGTGGCATAATGGGTGGACTGGCAGCCATTGCGAGTGTACCCATTAGTTTACCAGTGAAATTACCAGGGTCAGAGTTACCAAGCCCTTTCTATGGATTCTATTTCTGTTGTTGTTGATGGGTCAGACCGTAGATTCCTGTACAGATTGTCAGTTGTTTGTTATCTACTTCACTTGCTTCGGCAATGTTAACATACGTTTCCCGTGCCAATAAATCCACTTTGAATTGTCCTGACTTTCCCATTCATGGTTGCGGTATGTCAGGGTCTGCGGTGCTGTTTCATTAGCCAGACTGAGCTAATAACTGAGACTGACAATTAGGCTACATCTCTTATTTTTGTTGAGAGAAACATTGTCTGTTTTGAAGGTTGTTGTGTCTGTAACTAACAGCAGTGTTTTTTTGTATACTGCCATCAGAAATCCAAGGGGTACAAGTTTGAGTCGGAGACGGACACCGAGGTCATCCCCAAGCTGATGAAATATGTCTATGACAACAGCGAGAAGGAATATGTGTCCTTCTCCACCCTGGTGGAGCGCGTCATCCAGCAGCTGGTAAGCGTCATGGAGGGGTGTGGATTCTTCTGGGAAAATCTCTGTATATGACCACACACAATTAACAGTCCTGTCTGCATGTGGTAGGGGAGTTGATTATGTTGTGACAAACAAACAATTCATTTAGGACATGTCAGCTGGGGTTTTGTGTTGCAATGTCCCCCCCCCCCCCCCTTGTCTGGCCTGTTTACTGTGTCCCTTTAACCACATCACATAATCAACAGCAGTTGTCCGTATGTAGCAGCTAACCCAATGTCCCCCCCTTGTCTGGCCTGTTTACTGTGTCCCTTTAACCACATCACATAATCAACAGCAGTTGTCTGTATGTAGCAGCTAACCCAATGTCCCCCCTTGTCTGGCCTGTTTACTGTGTCCCTTTAACCACATCACATAATCAACAGCAGTTGTCCGTATGTAGCAGCTAACCCAATGTCCCCCCTTGTCTGGCCTGTTTACTGTGTCCCTTTAACCACATCACATAATCAACAGCAGTTGTCCGTATGTAGCAGCTAACCCAATGTCCCCCCTTGTCTGGCCTGTTTACTGTGTCCCTTTAACCACATCACATAATCAACAGCAGTTGTCCGTATGTAGCAGCTAACCTAATGTCCCCCCCCCCTTGTCTGGCCTGTTTACTGTGTCCCTTTAACCACATCACATAATCAACAGCAGTTGTCCGTATGTAGCAGCTAACCTAATGCCCTCCGCAACCTGAAAGGAAAAGGTTTTTAGGGTCTAAAAGTCCTGCTGTGTTCAGTGTGCTGGGATCTGGTTGAGTCTGGTTTTAGAAGTGGCTCTGAAAGATGACCTAATATCCTGTATATCAGCCCACCCCACCCAACTACCCCAGAAGAAAACGAAGACCTCACTCTGTAGCTTCAATAAAAGAAGGGGAAAGTTGAACAACGAGATTAGTTCTTGGCATAATTGAAAACAGACTGAATCATAAGCTGTGTGTGTGTGTGTGTGTGTTTATTTGTTTTATATTTCTCCTCCCCTCTCAGTTTGGCCAATGAGAGAGCTAGGGCTAGGGAGCAGAGTAGTGCTTCCACAGAGAGGCCACTTATTCCTCATACAGCCTGAGTGTGTGGAGCTCAGTTTCTCTGCCTCCCAGCGTACCCCATCTATCTCACAGCATACCCCATCTCCTCACCTTACTGGGCCCCTGGGCTGGGGTTTAGGCAGAGGATAGAGGATAGAGGGAGGAGGGAGCAGAGTGGCTGGGCTGGGGTTTAGGCAAGGGATAGAGGGAAGAGGGAGCATAGTGGCTGGGCTGGGGTTTAGGCAGGGGATAGAGGATAGCGGGAGGAGGGAGCAGAGTGGCTGGGCTGGGGTTTAGGCAAGGGATAGAGGGAAGAGGGAGCATAGTGGCTGGGCTGGGGTTTAGGCAGGGGATAGAGGATAGCGGGAGGAGGGAGCAGAGTGGCTGGGCTGGGGTTTAGGCAAGGGATAGAGGGAAGAGGGATCATAGTGGCTGGGCTGGGGTTTAGGCAGGGGATAGAGGGAAGAGGGAGCATAGTGGCTGGGCTGGGGTTTAGGCAAGGGATAAAGGGTTCAGCTGATTTGCCATAGTTTCCTATCTTTTTGTCTTCTATCGCTTTCCTTTGACTGATTGTAGCCTGTCTAGGGACTGATGTCGGACATGAGTGCAGGCTATGAAGTTTAAACATTATAGTGCATCTGACTGTTGTTGATGACTCATTGTGTCAATATCATCCTGTCCCAAATGAGATCATATTAGATGTGAATTCACTGAGGTCTACAGGTTGTCATTTCTGACACAGCTAACTTGCTGTACTCCTTTTGTCTCTTCTCTCCAAGGAAGGGGCTTTTGCTCTGGTTTTCAAAAGCATCCACTTCCCGGGGGAAGCTGTAGCCACCAGGTCAGTATGATCCCTCTGACATTTCTCTACTCGACCCCATCACTTCTACCTCACACGTTCGCCCAGCCTACCAGAACACTTTACCTTCCATTATAGATTGACCCCCTTTCTGACCTCTAACCCTGTTGCTGATCTCAAGTGTTGCATAATATCCTGTAGAACTCTCACTAAGCACAAAGTTCCATGGAAGCCCATGAATCAGGGAATCTGATCCTGTTTCAAAGAGTTCTGTTACCACATGCCCACTATGATGCAATGTTCTGGTTTAGGTGAAACGTTAAAGTCAGATATGAACAAGGCATGATGTTTGTGTAAGAAACCTATACAAGTTTTGTCATCCTTTTTTATCAGCATAATGTTAACTGTATACCTGTAAAAGTGGCACATTATGCACAGTAAGCAACACAGTTCACTGTGTGTCTGTCTGTCTGTCTGTATGTGTGCAAACTAGTGGTTATGTGTGTTTTGTGTCAGTTAAGATTTCTCCTCCACTCTCAGTTTTCAAATGAGAGAGCTCAATGGGCTAAGGACCAGAGTGGAGCTTTTCCAGAGAGGGCTCTTATCCACTGAGTGTAGCTTACTGTCTCTTGTCAGAGTTGCTTTCCAGGGGAAAGAATGGTTACAATTAAGTCATTATACAAGTGTTTGTAGTTCCTCACCTCCTCCATTAAACAATGCCCTCCTTCATGGTATTGTTGCTTGATATTGGCCGCCTTTCCTTCCAGTTCTCTGCTGCCAATGACTGGAATGAATTGCAAAAATCACTGAAGCTGCTCTTATATCTCCCTCTCTAACTTTAAGCATCAGAATTTCTGCAGGCCCACGCCACTGGTCTAACCATAAAGATTTCAGGGTATTATAATGAACAAAACAAGTGATTGTACAAGACCAAGTTGAGTGATGTTTGTGGTGTGTGGGATGCTGTTGGCCTGTCTTTATAGTTGAGTGAACGGATGTGGTCTACTCTGTGGGAGAAAGTGGAGGGTGTGTTATGACTGCCTTTGTCTATTCTAAGAGAGCTTGTCTCAGACAGTGGTTTGATTTGGCCCAAAAAATGTAGGTCTAGTTCATACCAGTTTCTCACATTGGCTCACTCGCTCATTCCAGCCTCAGCCTCTCTCTCATTCCAGCCTCAGCCTCTAATGGCCTCTGTCACTGTCATCCTCTCTCACTCTCTCATTCCAGCCTCAGCCACAAACGGATCTCTGTCACTGTCTTCCTCTCTCACTCTCTCATTCCAGCCTCAGCCACAAACGGATCTCTGTCACTGTCATCCTCTCTCATTCTGTCTCATTCCAGCCTCAGTTTCTCTAACGGACTCTGTCACTATCATCCTCTCTCACTCTCTCATTCCAGTCTCAGCCTCTAATGTCCTCTGTCACTGTCATCCTGCCTTAGGAGAGGAAGTCCTCTGCTGATAGGCGTGAGGAGCAAGTATGAGCTGTCTATGGAACAGATTCCTATTCAGTACAACAGTACTGGTGAGTCCCTCTTTTCTCTCTGGGTGCCTCTGGAAAATAGGCCAGCTGTTGGCAGACAACTCTTGATGGCGCCAACTGAAACTTTTAGTCCTGGTGTTTTTAAGTATTCTCCTTTATAATTTGTAATACCCCTGTTGTGTACTGTAGCTGTAATGAGCATGTGGAGTTGTAGGTTGGGATTTGTGACCGAAGTTGCTTGTGCAATCTCGTCTGTATAGGTAAAGTGCTGTTTGTCATCAAGCAGAGCACTTAGCTTGACATTTTTATCAATTTATGTCAACTTTAGCTCTCAACTTTCTTGTGCTCGGGAACCATGCTTTTGATAAATCTGTTTCCATTTAGCTGAAAATAAACATGACTAATTTGAAATGAAGTGTAATATTAAGGAGGTGAAAAGGGAAACTTACCAAAGACAAAATGTTAAGAACACCCTTTGAGTGAGCCTAAATAATATATGTCTGTAATGTTTAGTGTCAATTACATTTCAAAAGGTTTAGTAATGAGTTATGTTATACGCTGTTATACAACTGAAGTTCCTTCTGGAAAAATCAATTCTGTTCTATTATGTTCTGTCTGTATGACCCCGTCTGCTCTCCAGGTCACTTCATAGAAGGCATCCAGCAGAGGAACTTCAGGAACAGGGTGGACAGCACCGTAGCCTTGCATTCAGTCAGTGACAGGAAGGCAGTGGAGTTCTTCTTTGCTTCTGATGCCAGGTGAGAGCCACGAGAACACGAATCTCCCCTCAACTGGATAACTAACCCCAGATGTAATTCATGTAGCTCTTCCAGTTCAATACTGATTGTGTTCTACACTCCTATCTACTGGCCGTCAACTGTCATTACATGTACTTATTCATGTACTGTATATTACTGCCATGTTCCTTACACACTCTTATGGGGGGAAAAAAACATATCTCTGTCCTTCCTGCTTCACCCCTAGTGCCATCATTGAACACACCAACAAGGTGATCTACCTGCGGGATGATGACATAGCAGCGGTGGCCCAGGGCAAGCTGTCCCTGCACCGTATGAGCCGCTGTGCCGGGGAGGACCCTAACCGGGCCATCCAGACCCTACAGATGGAGCTGCAGCAGATCATGAAAGGTCAGGGGTCATCACAACACACAGTCACACACTGATAACAAGAGCCCTGTATTTAGAGAGTTGGAACTTTGAGGTTTCTGATGCATTGACATGATACGACAACATTCTCTGGCAGCCATTTTAGTGGCCCGTTAACATGACATGGGGAATAGTTAAACTATGTTATGGATGGTCTAGAATTAGAACAAAATGAGACATTCTGAGAGTTAGCGCCACCCCTCTAAATACATGGCTCTGCTGATAACCAATCAGTGTAAAGTAGATACGGCCAGGGTTATGCAGAGGTGCTGGGATAGTTAGAATTATTAAGCACTTATTAGCTATGTGCAGTTTTCAGAAATGAGTGAGAGCCTGATGCAGTCTTCTTTCACTTGGAGTCTGTCTGTATTCCTGGATGATCTGTTCTTGGGGTTGGTATTGATGCATAACATGGATGTTTATATTTACATATTCTTATTCATCCCTTTACATTTGTGTGTATTTGTGTGTGTGTGTGTATAAAGTAGTTATTGTGAATTTGTTAGATTTTACTGCATAGTCAGAACTAGAAGCACAAGCATTTCGCTACACTTGCATTGACATCTGCTAACCATGTGTATGTGACCAATAACATCTGCTAACCATGTGTATGTGACCAATAACATCTGCTAACCATGTGTATGTGACCAATAACATCTGCTAACCGTGTGTATGTGACCAATAACATCTGCTAACCGTGTGTATGTGACCAATAACATCTGCTAACCATGTGTATGTGACCAATAACATCTGCTAACCATGTGTATGTGACCAATAACATCTGCTAACCATGTGTATGTGACCAATAACATCTGCTAACCATGTGTATGTGACCAATAACATCTGCTAACCATGTGTATGTGACCAATAACATCTGCTAACCATGTGTATGTGACCAATAACATCTGCTAACCATGTGTATGTGACCAATAACATCTGCTAACCATGTGTATGTGACCAATAACATCTGCTAACCATGTGTATGTGACCAATAGAATTTGATTTGATTTGGATGTTGACTCACAGGGAACTTCAAAGCCTTCATGCAGAAGGAGATTTTTGAGCAGCCAGAGTCTGTCTTCAACACCATGAGAGGAAGGATCTGTTTTGAAACCAACACAGGTATGGCATAGTCTGAAATCCACTCAATGTACTCCGTGTGATGCTAAACATGACGACGAGTGGCAAGGAAGTAGAATGTTAACTCAAACAGACTGGTACCCAGGCTAGGTATGGCACACACAGTACCCCAAACAGATAACTTTAGAAATAGATCCGTAGCTGAAGATCAGAAATGTGTCTTGTTTTGTGTCAGAGATGTGCTTTTGATCACCAGTGGTCCTGGGGGGGCTGAAAGACCATCTGAAGGAGATCAGGCGCTGCAGACGCCTCATCCTGATTGGCTGTGGCACCAGTTTCCATGCTGGAGTGGCGGTGAGTGCTAAATGGGTCGGGGGGGGGGGGATTTGATGGACATTTGGTTGTTGACTGAGTAGGAGATTCACTAATTGACACTTGTGTGGGTGTAACGAGAAAGATCCTGTATGGGACCTGGTCCTGTATTGCTCAGTTGGAGCGGGACACTAATTCGGATGCATATAAGAAATCCCGCTACGACCTTCGACGAGGCATCAAATAGGCAAAGCGTCAATACAGGACTAAGATCAAATCTAATTTCCTGCAATAATGTGTTATCATTTACATACTGTGTCACATTTATTTTGTCTAAGTATGCCTCTTTCAGACAACAACAAAAAACTTTGACTTGACACAATTATTCTCCTTTTTGGCAGTTCTTACTTTCACTACTAGAGGGGGATTGGATCATTTCTGGGGGATCTGCACTCCCAAAGTTGTTGACTGTTTTTGTGCTTGCCAGTTAGCTAGCAGTTCTCAGCTGTTAGCAGCCAATGGCTAGCAGTTTGTTACTGGCGATTTAAAAACGGATGATTGCCGTCATTTCTTCAAGTCATTATTGAATGTAACAAATCAAGCCGTTGCCCGATTATTAAAAGGGACAGGCGGCTATTTGAGACTCTGCGTTTTCATTGAAGTTTTACGGTGTGCGGCTGCTCGGCCATGGAAACCCATTTCATGACGCTCCAGACGAACAGTTCCAGTGTTGACGTTGCTTCCAGAGTCAGTTTGGAACTCAGTAGTGAGTATTGCAACCGAGGACAGACGGTTTTTATGCAGCTTCAGCACTCGGCGGTCCCGTTCGGTGAGCTTGTGTGGCCTACCACTTCGCGGCTGAGCCGTTGTTGCTCCTAGACGTTTCCACTTCACAATAACAGCACTTACAGTTGACCGGGGCAGCTCTAGCAGGGCAGACATTTGATGAACTAACTTGTTTCGAAAGGTGGCGTCCTATGACTGTGCCACTTTGAAAGTCACTGAGCTCTTCAGTAAGGCCATTCTACTGCCAATGTTTGTCTATGGAGATTGAATGGATGTGTGCTCGATTTTATACATTGGTCAGCGATGGGTGTGGCTGAAATAGCTGAATCTACTAATTTGAAGGAGTGTCCACATACACTATATATACACAGAAGTATTTACCTGGTACCCGTGTATATAGCCAAGTTATCATCACTCATTGTGTATTTATTCCTTGTGTTACTATTGTTCTCTCTGCATTGTTTGGAATGTCCCGTATGTAAGCATTTCACTGTTAGTCTACACCTGTTGTTTTACGAAGCATGTGACAAATAAAATGTGTATTTTATTTGGTAGAGCATAGCGCTTGCAACGTCAGGATTGTGGCTTCGATTCCCGGGACCACCCACACATAAAAAATGTACGCACACTTCACTGTGGGTCGTTTTGGATAAAAGCATCTGCTAAATGGCTTATATTAAGAAAAAGGACTCAAATAGTCCAGACTCCAGGCTGAACAGTCGGTTGTTCATAGATGAAAAATAGAGTGATTGATGAAACCCTTCCTTGATGCCTCTAGACCAGACAGATTCTGGAGGAGTTGACTGAGCTGCCTGTGATGGTGGAACTGGCCTCTGATTTCCTGGACCGCATCACTCCTGTCTTTAGAGATGACGTCTGCTTCTTCATCAGCCAGTCTGGTACGCGAGACTGCACATTACCTGGTCAGATATGGTGAACGATTGTGCTTTGTTTCACAAGACGCTATGACTCCACCTCCTTCCAGGTGAGACAGCAGACACCCTGATGACGCTGCGTTACTGTCAGGGCCGCGGAGCTCTGACGGTGGGCATCACCAACACGGTGGGCAGCTCCATCTCCAGGGAGACAGACTGTGGCGTCCACATCAACGCCGGCCCTGAAATCGGTGTGGCCAGCACCAAGGTACACTACCACCACCACCACACTGCTGTCTGTTCACAGGGAAGCCTCAGTTAATGTGAGCTCAGTGGTGTTGTACTGAGCACGGCGACTAGATTGATATCAGGATTCACATGTGTACCTAGGTTGAGATTTGGAGGAGATGGTGTACTGTGTTTATGCAAGTGCCTCATATACTAGTGTTTGTGCATGACTGCTCACAGTGCCCCATACTTTCTCCAGGCGTACACCAGCCAGTTTGTGGCCCTCACCATGTTTGGTTTGATGATGAGTGAGGACAGAATTTCCCTGCAGAAGAGGAGACTGGAGATCATCAACGGATTGAGAATGCTGCCAGGTCAGCCTGACTCTCTGTGCCTCTCGTTACCCCCCCTTATAACCTCCACCCTCTCATAGCCCCTGTCAACTACTTATCTATAAGCTCTAGCCACCCCTGTCATTTTACACTCCTTATCTGTCTACCTCCAATGCATTCCCTCACTGTGACGCCCTTGTGAGCTAATGCAGAATATGTCTGGTGTTCCTCTCCTCAGGGTTGATTAAGGAGGTTCTGACTCTGGACGACCAGATCAAAAACATTGCAAGCGAGCTGTACCAGCAGAGGTCCCTGCTGGTTATGGGCCGTGGATACAACTACGCCACCTGTATGGAGGGGGCACTGGTGAGCACTGAAACTACTCTTCATGCAGGGCTCTCCAACCCTGTTCCTGGAGAGCTACCCTTTAGGTTTTTGCTCCAACCCTGTTCCTGGAGAGATACCCTCCTGTAGGTTTTAACTACAACCTTGTTCCTGGAGAGGTACCCTCCTGTAGGTTTTAACTCCAACCCTGTTCCTGGAGAGATATCCTCCTGTAGGTTTTAACTCCAACCCTGTTCCTGGAGAGATATCCTCCTGTAGGTTTTAACTCCAACCTTGTTCCTGGAGAGATGCCCTCCCATGTGGTCTAGTGGATCTTTGTGGTGGGCTGGGCACCTGCAAGCTGACTTGGTCGTCAGTTGAACTCTGTTTCCTCCGACACATTGGTGCAGCTGGCTTCTGGGTTAAGCGAGCGGGTGTTAAGAAGCGCGGTTTGGTGGTAATGTTTTGGAGGACACACGACTCGACCTTCGACTCTCCCGAGCACGTTGGGGAGTTGCAGCGATGAGACGAGATCGAAAAAGGGGGTAAAAAAATAACCACAAAAAAATAGAAAACGGTAAGCTCTCCAAGAACAGGGTTGGAGTTAACCAACAGGAGGGTAGCTCTCCAAGAACAGGGTTGGAGTTAACCAACAGGAGGGTAGCTCTCCAAGAACAGGGTTGGAGTTAACCAACAGGAGGGTAGCTCTCCAAGAACGGGGTTGGAGTTAACCAACAGGAGGGTAGCTCTCCAAGAACAGGGTTGGAGTTAACCAACAGGAGGGTAGCTCTCCAAGAACAGGGTTGGAGTTAACCAACAGGAGGGTAGCTCTCCAAGAACAGGGTTGGAGTTAACCAACAGGAGGGTAGCTCTCCAAGAACGGGGTTGGAGTTAACCAACAGGAGGGTAGCTCTCTCAAGAACGGGGTTGGAGTTAACCAACAGGAGGGTAGCTCTCCAAGAACGGGGTTGGAGTTAACCAACAGGAGGGTAGCTCTCCAAGAACGGGGTTGGAGTTAACCAACAGGAGGGTAGCTCTCCAAGAATGGGGTTGGAGTTAACCAACAGGAGGGTAGCTCTCTCAAGAACAGGGTTGGAGTTAACCAACAGGAGGGTAGCTCTCCAAGAACGGGGTTGGAGTTAACCAACAGGAGGGTAGCTCTCCAAGAACGGGGTTGGAGTTAACCAACAGGAGGGTAGCTCTCCAAGAACGGGGTTGGAGTTAACCAACAGGAGGGTAGCTCTCCAAGAACAGGGTTGGAGTTAACCAACAGGAGGGTAGCTCTCCAAGAACGGGGTTGGAGTTAACCAACAGGAGGGTAGCTCTCCAAGAACAGGGTTGGAGTTAACCAACAGGAGGGTAGCTCTCCAAGAACAGGGTTGGAGTTAACCAACAGGAGGGTAGCTCTCCAAGAACGGGGTTGGAGTTAACCAACAGGAGGGTAGCTCTCCAGGGACAGGGTTGGAGTTAAAACCTATAGGAGAGTAGCTCTCCAGGAACAGAGTTGGAGTTAAAACCTACAGGAGGGTAGCTCTCCAGGAACAGGGTCGGAGAGCCTCGGGGTAGTGGGCTCCCGAGTGGCGCAGTGGTCTAAGGCACTGCATCCAGGCTGCATCACAACCGGCTGTGATTAGGAGTCCCATAGGGCGGTGCACAATTGGCCCAGCGTTGTCCGGGTTTGGCTGGTATAGGCCGTTGTTGTAAATAAGAATTTGTTCTTAACTGATTTGCCTAGTTAAATATAAAAATGTCAAATAACTCTCAGGAGGACTAGATGGCTTATTGACTTTCATTTGATTATTTTCCTGTTACAGAAAATCAAAGAGATCACGTACATGCACTCAGAGGGCATCCTGGCTGGGGAGCTGAAGCACGGTCCCCTGGCTCTCATCGACAAACACATGCCTGTCATTATGATCATCATGAAAGACGCCTGCTACACCAAGTGTCACAACGCTCTGCAGCAGGTCACAGCACGCCAGGTGAGACACACACACACACACACACACACACACACACAGGAAGGGGGACTCTCTCTCTCTCTCTCTGACTTTGACATTCAGTAGCTTTTGTACACCCTGGTATTCAAAAATAATTCACCTGAGGGAATATCACAATGGACAGAATAGTTTAATGATTATATCATTATTGATGCTGTTTTCCCCCTTCCTGTCAGGGGCGGCCCATTATCCTGTGTTGCCAGGACGACCCTGAGATCACTAAGAATGCTTACAAGACCATTGAGTTGCCACAGACAGTGGACTGCCTTCAAGGCGTCCTCAGTGTCATTCCTCTCCAGCTCATGTCCTTCCACTTGGCTGTGCTCCGGGGATACGATGTAAGTCACCAGGCCCCAATGGTCCTCTGTTACAGCCGACAGCAGTCATAGTATGTGTTGTGTCTGAGGGTGATTTTAAAAAGCTGTGTGCGTGCTCTGTGTGCGTGCTCTGTGTGCGTGCTCTGTGTCTGTGCTGTCTGTGTGCTCTGTGTCTGTGTGCTCTGTGTCTGCGTGCTTTGTGTGCATGCTCTGTCTGTGTGCTCTGTGTCTGCGTGCTCTGTGTGCATGCTCTGTGTCTGTGTGCTCTGTGTCTGTGTGTGCGTGCTCTGTGTGCTCTGTGTCTGCGTGCTCTGTGTGCGTGCTCTGTGTGCGTGCTCTGTGTGCGTGCTCTGTGTCTGCGTGCTCTGTGTCTGTGTGCGTTCTCTGTCTACATGCTCTGTGTCTGTGTGTGTGCTCTGTGTCTGTGTGCATGCTCTGTCTGCGTGCTCTGTGTCTGTGTGCGTGCTCTGTCTGCGTGCTCTGTCTGCGTGCTCTGTGTCTGTGTACGTGTGCGAGACCTTAACACTAATGTTGATTTTCTTTCCATCTTCTCAGGTGGACTGCCCCAGGAACCTAGCCAAGTCTGTGACAGTGGAGTAACTACTAGTTTCAAACCAGTCAAAATACCATAATGCAGTCAGGCGTGTCTTTGTGTGTACTGTGTGTGTTGGTAGGTACTGAATGTGTCATTTTAACTGGGTATTTATCAGGGTTTTGGTCAATTTGAATTGAAGGCAGTCCATTCAGGAAGTAAACTGAAATTCCAATTAAATTATTGAGAAAATGTATTTTCAATGACTTCAATCAACTTAAAAGGAAAACCTATTTAAAAATGTTGGGATTTTCAATTCCAATCCTGAATTTACTGACTTCAATTTGAATTGACCCCAACCCTGGTATTTATGGTAGACGTTAAACTCTGAAGAGTCGTCATGACTCAAGTGGTGTGCTGGAGTTCTATCAGTGAGTTAAATTCAATGACGTTTACTCAATAAGTGCCTTGTGAATGTTTATTTTTTTATTTTATTTTTTATATATACATAAGGAAGGGACATCTATATTTTATTCTGTTTACTGCTCGGCACTGAAGCAAAGGAACAATGTCATAGCCTATTGTTTACATGTAGTCTCGAAATGTTTACGGTTGTGCAATACGTAGACTGACAAGGACTAAAGTGTCTTGGTGTTTGTTTGTAATAGCTCGCACATCATTTAATTTGCATGATGCCTACTATACCTTTTTAAACAGTGAAGGAACAGTTGAATCTTACCGTTACAGAAGGTAGAGAGATAATATGACAATTATGTATTCCAACTCTCTATTCCTCTGTATTTGTTTGAGCCAAAGAGAAAACAAGCAAAGGACTGTTGGCTATATGGACAATTTCTCGTTTGATATCCTCTTTACAACGGGAAAATATATGAGTACTTTGAGGCTGTTACTGTATAACACCCTTATCATATGCAAATGATTTTAGACCAAACGCGTGTACATGTACATTGCGATATATGTTTAAAATTGTAGTTATTTATTGTATTTTATATCTGATTATTAGTCTTACATGTCTAATTTTGAATAGGCCAGATTCTGTCCCCTAATCTTTGACTATGTATATTACTTTTTTTTCTTTTTTTAATACAATTATTTTTTACCCTTTGTTTGTGTGTGTGGTTTCCAGATCATTTAGTGCTAGCTGAGTGAAGACCAATATTCTCTTGATTTGATTTAAGCTATATAAATACAGTACCAGTCAAACGTTTGGGGACACCTATTCATTCCAGAGTTTCTCTAGTTTGAACTATTTTTTACATTGTAGAATAATAGTGAAGACATCAAAACTATAAAGTAACACATATGGAATCATGTATTAACTCAGTGTTAAACAAATCAAAATATATCTTAGATTCTTCAAAGTAGCCACCCTTTGCCTTGATGGCAGCTTTGCACACTCTTGGCATTCTCTCAACCAGCTTCACCTGGAATGCTTTTCCAACAGTCTTGAAGGAGTTCCCACATATGCTGAGCACTTGTTGGCTGCTTTTCCTTCACTCTGCGGTCCAACTCATCCCAAACCATATCAATTGGTTTGAGGTTGGGTGATTGTGGAGGCCAGGTCATCTGATGTAGCACTCCATCACTCTCTTTCTTGGTCAAATAGCCCTTACACAGCCTGGAGGTGTTGGGTCATTGTCCTGTTGAAAAACAAATGATAGTCCCACTAAGCGTAAACCAGATGGGATGGCGTATCACTGCAGAATACTGTGGTAGCCATGCTGGTTAAGTGTGCCTTGAATTCTAAATAAATCACTGACAGTGTCACCAGCAAAGCACCATCACACCTCCTTCTCCATGCTTCACAGTGGGAACCACACAAGCGGAGATCATCCGTTCACCTACTCTGCGTCTCACAAAGACATGGTGGTTGTAACCAAAAATCTAAAATTTGGACTCAACAGACCAAAGGACAGATTTTCACCGGTCTAATGTCCATTGCTTGTGTTTATTGGCCCAAGCAAGTCTCTTAGTAATGTCCTTTAGTAGCAATTCGACCATGAAGGCCTGATTTACGCAGTCTCCTCTGAACAGTTGTTGAGATGTGTCTGTTACTTGAACTCTGTGAAGTATTTATTTGGGATGCAAACTTAGGTTTTGTTTTAAAATCTTTAGTGTGCAACTTGAAGTGTTTACAGGAATGATAGATGTTAACCCTGGATTGCAAATGCTATATATTGGCCACTGAGAGGATTTGAAGCCACCTGTTGGCCATAATGACACCCCCCAGTAGGAGCAGTCCACCATAGGAATGAATGGAATTCTACGGTATTTCAATTAATTGTTTTAAGGACAAAATTACATGTATTGAACTATTTTTGTTGTTGTAGTGAGGACAGTAACATTAGTAATCTTCAGAAATGATATATTAAGGAAAACGTTAATCTTTTTATTTTGTATGTTTAGCTCACATAATATAATTTAAAAGTATGCATTAGTGTCTGTAATAGAACAAAGGTGGCAAAAATGAATGTAGACATTAATATATGCATTTCTAGAGCTTCCAAAATATTTTTTACAACGGCGAGTGAGTGCCAAGATGGACGCGCGGAGAATATTTATACATTTTTATTTAACCTTTATTTAACTAGGCAAGTCAAGTATATATAACTCATTGGTTCGCAATCGCAGACAGCATCATATATTTTGGCACTGTTGTTTGTGTGAGTTTGTGAACTGTCTTTCGGGATGTGTAGTTACAATATAACAAACTACTGTAGCTACATTGTATCAATTAACGTGTGCCAACTATTACTGCTACGCGATTACGTCATGCACGCTCGCTCGTGGCGGCTCGTGGTACTGTGAGGAATTGTCCCAGCAGCACCCCTTCGCCTGCCTCCGCCCCACCAGTCATGCTACGGACAGGACCGCAACATTTTCAGCCAAACTACAAGGAAACATAAACACAAAGTCTCCAATTTCACTGAACATACTAAGTGGAACGATTCTTCCTCTAGACACATCTGGTGCCGCGACATTTCATTTGGTTAGCGGGTGTACGCATGGGAAAAGGCAGAAGGTAAATCAGGCTATCGTTTTCATCCAGATTGTTCTTCGGTGCACTGTCTGCTGTGACTGGTACATTTACTGTCACTAAAGCTTTGCTATCGATTAAATAAATTACAGGAATGAGATACAAAATTATAATACTGATAGCATTGAATATGTGAATAAGATACAAAACATGTTAGTCTAACTCTTTAATACTGTACTTCTGAATAGGTTTGGCCTTTGTAGCTGGCAACCTGGGTTGAACGTTGTCATGATGTCGGTATAGCACGCATACTGAGTCATTCATTAGACTAGAAGCAGTCTGTGCGATGCATCCAGGTAGCCTATTGAGGACGGAACGCAAATTCAATGTACATTGACTGTGTGCCTGAGGTATAGAATGTTTGCAACACTTACACATATTTTGTTCCATGGTAATTATTAGTAGGGAGTAGAATACTTTGTTTCAAAAAAAGCATACAGCCTACAATTTCAGATGGAACCATAGTTATAGGCCACAGTTGGCTAAATCGTAGCTACGGAGTTATTACATAGGTTATTATTATGACATAGTTATTAAATAGGTTATTATTATGACATAGTTATCACATAGGTTATTATTATGACATAGTTATTACATAGGTTATTATTGGTCTGGTGTAAAGTCATATGTACTCAAATGTTTTGTAGCTAATTAGCAAAATATACAAATAAAAAAAAATATGTATCATGTAAATGCAAGAAATGAAAACATTTTGACAGTCAGCCTCAAATAATATTTGGTTATTTGGCCTACTGAAAAGCCTGACTATGTCCCAGCTAGGCCCACAGTTGTTTAACTCACCCATGTCATCTTGCACAACACAAATGCCCTATAATCAGTTCTGACCACTAGATCATATTATTTAAATGACATGTTGGCAACTGTGGGGTCATAGCTAACCCGTGGGATGAACCAGTGGTTTACAGTTGGCAGCTGCCCATTGCGCCATTGCTGAGGGACCATGAGGCTTTTCTAGGTCACCATCTATCTACTAACTAGCCACAAGACTCTCGACATACCAGTGTATCTGTCTGCCCTTACCAACGTGTGTGTGAGAGAGAGTGTGCATGCGTTTGAGTGTCTAACATAGGGTTGACTGCAATATTTTTTCCTGATTGTACGCGTCTCTTAACAGGTCTGCATGCTGTTAGTTGCTGCCGATCTGAGCTCTACCTGACAAGGATCAGGTGAAACACAGCCTTGTCCTCCAGGCATTTCATTGTGAACGTTCCAAGGGGAGATGAATCATGCTGTTTTTCTTCTTTCTTTTATTCACCCAGAACAGCACAGCTTTATAACTTTGAATTCAGGATTGGTATGTAGATGTGGTGTTGTATGCCACTCAAGCACTACATCTGCTGCCCTGGGTAGAGTTCTGCTGCAGCCCACTAAGAGGGTACTGCTCACTCTGAGTCAGATTCAGCATGCCCTCCACTCTGTCCATGTTATGGCTGGCCGGCTCTGGGAACCATGGAATAAAGGGAGAAAGCAGGACAGAGGCATATCGCCCAAGGTTCCTCTATGTCATCCAGCATCACGCAGATTACTGTTATGGCCTAGAGAGATTGTGTGGGCGTTGGAACAGCGTTGGTGTTTGCTGTGTGTGTGTGTGTGTGTGTGTGTGTGTGTGTGTGTGTGTGTGTGTGTGTGTGTGTGTGTGTGTGTGTGTGTTTGCCAGCTAACAACGTCCATTTTGTCCCATAACTACATCATTAATTTTGTTTATTACATGCTATCATGCAACTATAATGAAATAATGGTTCCACATGAATTGGTCTGTTATTTGTGAATCTTTCCTAATGTATAGTTATTTCCCTCTCTACTCTAGAACTAGTTGTAATAGCAGTAGTGCTATAACATGCCCTAAGAACATAATCTGATATGACTTCCAATTTGTAAGTCGCTCTGGATAAGAGCGTCTGCTAAATGACTTAAATGTAAATGTGAAATGTAAATGATATTATCATAATATTCAAATTCCTCTGTTCTCTCTCTCCTCAGGTTGTATCCTATTCGTTAGTGGCAGCACGGGGGGAGGAGCCATGAGTGAAGGGGAGGGGCTCTTCCACAGCGTGCAGGTGGGTGACTCCACCTTCACTGTGCTGACCCGCTATCAGCAGCTCCGCGCTATCGGGTCTGGTGCCCAGGGCATTGTCTGGTGAGTGGGCATGGCACTGCCGCACTGTTACTTAAACTCCTCACAATCATCCTGTTGTTGCATTGACTGTGAACATGATGAGTCATTCCTTCAATAGACGGTGGAATACTTTGGTTCCACAGTAATCAAGGTGTGGTGTCCTATTTTCACGGAAAACAGTGATAAATCAGATGGCGTCTCCTTTCCTCCCACTCCTCTGTGTGTCTGTCTATGTAGCTCGGCCCTGGACAGTGTCCTTGGGGTCCCTGTGGCGGTGAAGAAACTGAGCCGGCCCTTCCAGAACCAGACCCACGCCAAGCGGGCCTATAGGGAGCTGGTGCTGCTCAAGTGCGTCAATCACAAAAATGTACGTCACTGTGGACATGCTCAGCTGTCCACGTATGTGGGTCTTTTAGACATCATCGTTATGGCAAATTCCTTTGTGTGTGACATCATCGGCTAACTATACTGTATGTGTGTGTATGAAATTATTGATTTAGTCTTATATCACCAAATGAGTGTCATATTTCTGTCTCCTGATATATTGTCTCTTCTCCTCTAGATTATTAGGCTCCTGAATGTCTTCACACCACAGAATTCACTGGAGGAGTTCCAGGATCTGTAAGTTGGCTGCAGGCTCATATTTTTTGCTTATCCTTCTATGGTAAGCATTATTCTCCTCATCACTGCTGCTGGGCTGCACTGCCTCTTTCCTATGAGGGGTCTGTTGCTTGAGAGAGAGAGAGGATGCTATCTAATCACAAGCTTAGTAGTGACCTTCAAAGCGCATACACATTTTAACACATTATACATAAAAAAGATCTACATGACCGTATTGCAGGAGACAAGAGGAAATAACTGAGAAATAACCTCAATGACCGTATTTGCAGGAGACAGAGGAAATAACTGAGAAATAACCTCAGAGTAATATATAGAGGGATACCTTAAAATGAAAGTTTAAATAGTTTTCAGGAATAAAAGAGATCATATTACGACTTCCATTATGTATATGTTATAAAACTCTAGATTTCAGTGGGCGGGGCTACATAATAGAGGAGTCGTGGTTGGCTGGACCAGATGTAAGTACTGGGATCTTATGAGTGGTTGTCCCATGAAGTTAGATAGAGGACTCTAGATGGATATAAGCAGGTTTAGCATGGACATTGATGGGGAGTAGGGCTGACCCCATTTAGTCGACTGGTCGATTTTTTTGGTCGATAGGCTGTTTGTCGACCAAGATCTTTTTTTGTTGAGCACACGAGACACCTGTCTGATTTGCTCCTGTCTCAGTGTTCTAATCATGCAACGGTCCAAGAATAAGGGGAGTGTGGCTCAGATGCACAAGGCACATCTCTCTCCAGCCATTTTGTGTGTATTTGTTGTTTCATAACTTCATTATGAGCATTATTTGCTGTGTCTATCAATTCCCCATTACATATATCACCAGTAGTGGCCTACATTTACTGTTAATTCCCATAATTTCTAATCTGCAATGTTTATTTGGTTATGGTAATTTCTGTTAGGCTAATGCATTCAACATGTTAAATTCAGCAGAAAAAGAAACGTCCCTTTTTCAGGACCCTGTCTTTCAAAGATAAATCGTAAAAATTCAAATAACTTCACAGATCTTTATTGTAAAGGGTTTAAACACTGTTTCTCATGCTTGTTCAATGAATCATAAATAATTTATGAACATGCTCCTGTGGAACGGTCATTAAGACACTAACAGCTTATAGACGGTAGGCAATTAAGGTCCCAGTTATGAAAACTTAGGACACTAAAGAGGCCTTTCTACTGACTCTGAAAAACACCAAAAGAAAGATGCCCAGAGTCCCTGCTCATCGCTTGAACGTGCCTTAGGCATGCTGCAAGTAGGCATGAGGACTGCAGATGTGGCCAGGGCAATAAATTGCAATGTCCGTACTGTGAGACGCCTAAGACAGCGCTACAGGGAGACAGGATGGACAGCTGATCGTCCTCGCAGTGGCAGACCACGTGTAACAACACCTGCACAGGATCGGTACATCCGAACATCACACCTGCGGGACAGGTACAGGATGGCAACAACAACTGCCAACATCCCTCCATCAGTGTCAGACTGTCCGCAATAGGCTGAGAGAGGCTGGACTGAGGGCTTGTAGGCCTGTTGTAACCGGCAACAACTTCACCTATGGGCACAAACCCACCGTCGCTGGACCAGACAAGTCTGGCAAAAAGTGCTCTTCACTGATGAGTCGCTGTTTTGTCTCACCAGCGGTGATGGTGGGATTCGCGTTTATCGCCGAAGGAATGAGCGTTACACCGAGTCCTGTACTCTGGAGCGGGATTGATTTGGAGGTGGACGGTCCGTCATGGTCTGGGGCGGTGTGTCACAGCATCATCAGACTAAGCTTGTTGTCAATGCAGACAATCTCAATGCTGTGCATTACAGGAAAGACATCCTCCTCCCTCGTGTGGTGCCCTTCCTGGAGGCTAATCCTGACATGACCCTCCATCATGACGATGCCACCAGTCATCGTTCTGTGCATGATTTCCTGCAAGACAGGAATGTCCGTGTTCTGCCATGGCCAGCGAAGAGCCCGGATCTCAATCCCATTGAGCACGTCTGGGACCTGTTGGATTGGAGGGTGAGGGCTAAGTACATCCCCCCCCAGAAATGTCCAGGGACTTGCAGGTGCCAAGGTGGAAGGGTGGGGTAACAACTTACAGCAATAACTGGCAAATCTGGTGCAATTCATGAGGAGGAGATGCACTGCAGTACTTAATGCAGCTGGTGGCCACACCAGATACTGACTGTTACTTCTGATTTTGACCCCCCCTTTGTTCAGGGACACATTATTCAATTTCTGTTAGTCACATGTCTGTGGAACTTGTTCAGTTTATGTCTCAGTTGCTGAATCTTGTTATGTTACGACAATTCTTTTTTTGCTGAGTTTATTATTACAGTCATTTACCGTTCTCGTTGCAAAGCTCACAACCTATGATGCGCTTGTGAGAAACACATTTTTGTTAATTACATCCCATTTAGGAGTTCTGTAAATGTATCCATTGTCTTTTGTTTGAAACGCTCCTGTCAATGTTGAGTAAGACACGCACCTGATTATGCATATGGAAGTAGGCCTAGACTACCTGGCCTGATTGGTCTGATTAGTATAATTCCAGCTCTCTCCAATTGGATAACCACTCGGCATGAAAGGGAAAAATGTAATGCTCTTATCCAGTGGAAACGTCATAAAAAACTTGTGTACTTCTTATTCCTTGCACAAATAGCCTACAGCGGTGTCTGGCCTGAGCTCACTGGTGGGGGAAACACTGAGGGCCCAGAATATTTTATACAATGCTGCAAGTTTGCTAGCGTGAGTTTCGGGCTGACCAAGTTGATAGTTGATACATTGTTGTAAGTTCGTTGCAAACAGGCCATGCGTAGCCAATGTGATTTTTATTTTTTATCAGGATATTTTCTACCTGCAGGCTTCAATGTTTTATTTGTTGGTTTTATGTAGGCTATTTTTTTTACATGGTTGGCTATGGCAATAAAAAATACTTTTAGATTTGTATAATTTTAATTTAGATTGAAATAGAATGTAGATTAATCACATACAATGATTTTGAGATACAAAGACTATTACAAATTAAATGAAACTGTTCCACAAAAATATATATGAAAATCATAACTGGCACGCAGATCGGTAGAAATGGTAAGATAAATTGGCTCTCCAAATGGAAAAGGTTGCAGACCGCTGGTGTAGCCTGTTCCTGGCAACTTCAGGAGCATAACGGCAGAATCTGCGAAGGCCAGCAGCTGCAGGAGGAGGGCCGGGAACAGGTTTTTTAGACTATCTTGATCTCTGGCTCCCTCTTGAGTCATTTGTGTATCTTAATTATTTAATCAAGCAGCGTGCTTGAAGAAAGTTCAGTAGATATACATAGGGTTGCACATTTTGGGGAATATTCAGTGGTGGAAACTTTCAGTGGGAATTAACCGAAATATATGCAAATTAATATTGATGCCATTTAAATGTAGATGTTTGTTGCATTGGATATATTTATCATATCATATGGAGACGGAAACATAAACCTTTTACCTTATCATAAGTAGACATAATTGCAAATGCTTCCAATAGAAATATTAAAAACGATTTAGTTACGAATTTAACTTTAATAATTAAATGAGTTGACCCTTCACATGGGATGATTTCACTGAACAACAAAAGAAAGGGAATATTGAATGACCACCAATGATCCATCGCATCTCCCAAAAACATTATCAACATACATCTTTAAAATGATAGTGTAGAAACTCAAGCTTTTGTTGTCTTCCTCTCAGGCTCCCATGTCTTCTCCCTGGACCTCCTCAATGTCCACACCACTTGAACATCAGACTGCCTCATCTTCACTGTCACTTTCCAACCTTGTTGAGGATGGCTCATTGTCAGGCTCAAAAAGCCTCAAATTTGCCCGGATGGCCACCAATTTTTTAACCCTCAAAAGCATCTCATTAGTGTGCAAGATCTTGAGAATCAGCTGCACATGTGATGGAAGAATGCACTGTGCATGCAGAAGGTTGCAATTCCATTGAATCAGGGATAGTTTAACCAAAATATGCCACAAGACCTAAAATTGCCTTGTGTATCCCACAAAAAAAGGTTCACTGTTATAAGCAAACTTTTTTAATAAATATAAGCAAAATTCCCAATATTTCAGGGTTTAACTTCCCTTGGAAAATGTATTTTATTAAAACACATATGGTGTTTCTATATATGGACAAATGCCCGTTTTACAATTTAGTTTAAATGATTGGTCGGGAAAAATTATTGGTCGACCATTAGGCACAGCCCTAATGGGGTGGTCTATCTAACTCTATGGGTGGTCCCCTCTGTCTGTTTGCCAGCTACCTGGTGATGGAGCTGATGGATGCCAGTCTGTGCCAGGTCATCCACATGGATCTGGACCATGAGAGGATGTCCTACCTGCTCTACCAGATCCTCTGTGGCATCAGACACCTGCACTCCGCTGGCATCATCCACAGGGTCAGTCATTGGCTGGTCATAAATGGTTGTGAATATGTGTTGTATGCAGATAATAACATAAGCCATGTAGACATCTACTGTACTTGCCTAATCATCATCACTATCACCACCATCATTATCACCATCATCATCATAACCATCATTCACCACCATCATGACCATCATCACTACCATCATCACCACCACCACTATCATCACCACTATCATCACCACCATCATCATCACCATCAACACAACCGTCACCACCATCATAACCATCACAATCAACACCACTGTCATCACCACCACGAACCATCATATCATAACCATCACAATCATAACCATCATCATCATGACCATCATAACCATCACCATCATCTTCATCACCACCATCATAAACATCACCACCACCATCATTATCATCATCATAACCATCATTCACCACCATCATGACCATCATCACTACCATCATCACCACCACCACTATCATCACCACTATCATCACCACCACGAACCATCATCATCATGACCATCATAACCATCACCATCATCTTCATCACCACCATCATAAACATCACCACCACCATCATCATCACCACCATAACCTTCACCATCATCATAACATCACCACCATCATCATCACCACCATCGTCATCACTACCATCATAATCACCATCATCACCTACACCATCATCACCACCACCATCATAACCATCAATTTATTAACTTTGTTTGTATCTCCTCTAGGACTTGAAGCCCAGTAACATAGTGGTGAAGTCTGACTGTACTCTGAAGATCCTGGACTTTGGGCTGGCCAGAACAGCCTGTACTAACTTCATGATGACCCCTTACGTTGTTACCCGATACTACAGAGCACCAGAGGTCATCCTGGGCATGAAGTATAAAGAGAATGGTAAGAAATGCTCAAGGATATTACCTTCTATTCTTACTTCCCACCAACAGAATAAAACACTATTAGTTACTTGATTATAAATGTCTATCTTGCACTTGACCATCTATGGCTGTTCTCCTTTTACCAGCAGCAAGGGTCCACATATGACTGGTCATGGTGCTGTGTGAAGTGAATGTGTGTGATGTGTGTGTAACCTCTATGTTTGTTTTCCTCCAAGTGGACATCTGGTCCGTGGGATGCATCATGGGAGAGATGGTGAAGGGCAGTGTTATATTCCAGGGCACGGATCGTATCCCCACCCAGTTGATCTATGACTCCCTATATGCTGTCTTTACATCTATAATATTACCATTGTGTCTGTGGGTTTAAACTCTATTTGGTTCACTTTTAGAGACTTTGTATAATGTGTTTGCCAGGTTGACTTCCGCATGGCAAGGTCAGGCATGTCAGGACGTTCTTTCCCACATTCAATTGAAACAACAACATCAGCTAGCTACTTCCTTAGCATACAGGCATTTCATTCACATTGATGAATTGATGGTCCGTACTAACTCGAAAAGTCTGGATCCTAATTGCTAAAGCCTCTTGCTACTTCTGTGTATGGTGCAATAATCAATATCCCATTTCCTATGTTCCTGAACTTCCCCCTGAGGTATAACTAGGTGTTTTGCATTAGTTTGTATATGTGTCCTGAACCAGCTCCGTATCAGACATTGACCAGTGGAACAAGGTGATTGAGGTTCTGGGCACGCCCCCCATGGAGTTTATGAACCGTTTGATGGAGACTGTGAGGAACTATGTGATGAACAAGCCCCAGTACCCAGGGGTCAGCTTCTCTCAACTCTTCCCTGACTGGGCCTTCCCAGCAGAGACAGAGCAGGATCAACTCAAGAGTAAGACTTATACCACCTACAGATGTCTACACACATTCTCTCTCTCTCTCTCTCTCTCTCTCTCTCTCTCTCGCTCTCTATCTCGCGTTCGCTCTCTCTCACACTCTCTCTCTCTCGCTCTCTCTCACACTCTCTCACACTCTCTCGCTCTCTTTCACACTCTCCCTCTCGCTCTCTCACACTCTCTCTCGCTCTCTCTCACACTCTATCTCTCTCTCTCTCTCACACTCTATCTCTCTCTCTTTTTATTGTTTAGCACCTTCCTATCTGATATGCTTCTGACTGAAATATGTTGACAGACATTGGCATATTTTCTGCCTTGTTATCGCTGCAGCCAGTCAAGCACGGGACCTGCTTTCCAAGATGCTGGTGATTGACCCAGAGAGCCGTATTTCAGTGGAGGATGCCCTGGATCACCCCTACATCCACATGTGGTACGACCCAGGAGAGGCTGATGCAGTGAGTCTGGCTGTAATATAATAAAAAGATCACCCCTACATCCACATGTGGTATGACCCAGGAGAGGCTGATGCAGTGAGTCTGGCTGTAATATAATAATACGATCACCCCTACATCCACATGTGGTACGACCCAGGAGAGGCTGATGCAGTGAGTCTGGCTGTAATATAATAATAAGATAAGCCATTTAACAAATGATCAGGCAGTCATACATTTGTTATGGGTGGTTCCGGGAATCAAACCCACTATCCCTGCTTGGCAAGAGCCTTGCTTTACCAACTGAGCTACAGCTAGGAAGGTGGAAGGTGTTCATCAATGAAAAGTTTAAATATTGAGAGAGTGAGAGACTATCCTAGCAATGTGATCTGAAGAACTGTAATACCCTAGCAACGTCATCTGAAGAACTGTAATACCCTATCAATGTGATCTGAAGAACTGTAATACCCTATCAATGTGATCTGAAGAACTGTAATACCCTAGCAACGTCATCTGAAGAACTGTAATACCCTATCAATGTGATCTGAAGAACTGTAATACCCTAGCAACGTCATCTGAAGAACTGTAATACCCTATCAATGTGATCTGAAGAACTGTAATACCCTAGCAACGTCATCTGAAGAACTGTAATACCCTATCAATGTGATCTGAAGAACTGTAATACCCTATCAATGTGATCTGAAGAACTGTAATATCCTATGTTTCCCCGATTAGTGGCTGAACATAGGACATATTAATTATAAATCTAGCTGTTTTTCTATACATCTGCAGGACAGTAAGCTCAGGAGAGGTGGTGTGTGTCTCTTTGTTAACAACAGCTGGTGTGCCATATCTAATATTGAGGAAGTCTCAAGATTCTGCTTGCCTGAGTTAGAATACCTAATGATAAGCTGTAGAACATACTATTTCATAAGAGAGTTTTCATCTACAGTTGAAGTCGGAAGTTTACATACACCTTAGCCAAGTACGTTTCAACTCAGATTTTCACAATTCCTGACATTTAATCCTAGTAAAATTCCCTTTCTTAGGTCAGTTAGGAAAACCACTGTATTTTAAGAATGTGAAATGTCCGAATAATAGTAGATGATTAGAATAGTAGAATGATTTATGTCAGATTTTATTTCTTTCATCACATTCCCAGTGTGTAAAAAGTTTACATACAGTATTTGGTAGCATTGCCTTTAAAAATTGTTTAACTTTGGAACGCTACGTTTCGGGTAGCGTTCCACAAGCTTCCCACAATAAGTTGGGTGAATTTTGGCCCATTCCTCCTGACAGAGCTGGTGTAACTGAGTCAGGTTTGTAGTAAGGCCTCCTTGCTTGCACACGCTTTTTCAGTTCTGCCCACAAATTTTCTATGGGATTGAGGTCAGGGCTTTGTGATGGCCCCTCCAATACCTTGACTTTGTTGTCCTTAAGCCATTTTGCCACAACTTTGGAAGTATGCTTGGGGTCTTTGTCCATTTGGAAGACCCATTTGTGACCAAGCTTTAACTTCCGGACTGATGTCTTGAGATGTTACCTCAATATATCCACATAATTTCCCGCCTCATGATGCCATCTATTTTGTGATTTCCCTTCCTCATGATGCCATCTATTTTGTGAAGTGCACCAGTCCCTCCTGCAGCAAAGCACCCCGACAACATGATGCTGCCACCCCAGTGCTTCACGGTTGGGATGGTGTTCTTCGGCTTGCAAGTCTCCCCCTTTTTCCTCCAAACATAACGATGGTTATTATGGCCAAACAGTTCTATTTTTGTTTCATCAGACCAGAGGACATTTGTCCAAAAAGTACGATCTTTATCCCCATGTGCAGTTGCAAACCGTAGTCTGTCTTTTTTATGGTGGGTTTTGGAGCAATGGCTTCTTCCTTGCTGAGCAGTTTATCAGGTTATGTCGATATAGGACTCGTTTTACTGTGGATATAGATACTTTTGTCCCTGTTTCCTCCAGCATCTTCACAAGGTCCTTTGCTGTTATTCTGGGATTGATTTGCACTTTTCGCACCAAAGTACATTCATTTCTAGGAGACAGAACGCACCTCCTTCCTGAGTGGTATGACGGCTGCGTGGTCCCATGGTGTTTATACTTGCGTACTATTGTTTGTACAGATGAACGTGGTACCTTCAGGCATTTGGAAATTGCCAAGGATGAACCAGACTTGTGGAGGTCTACAATTTTTTTTCTATGGTCTTGGCTGATTTCTTTAGATTTTCCCGTGATGTCAAGCAAAGAGTCACTGAGTTTGAAGGTAGGCCTTGAAATACATCCACAGGTATACCTCCAATTGACTCAAATTATGTAAATTAGCCTATCAGCAGCTTCTAAAGCCATGACATCATTTTCTGGAATTTTCCAAGCTGTTCAAAGGCACAGTCAACATAGTGTATGTGAACTTCTTACCCACTGGTATTGTGATGCAGTGAATTATAAGTGAAATAATCTGTCTGTAAACAATTGTTAGAAAAATTACTTGTGTCATGCACAAACTAGATGCCCTAACCGACTTGCCAAAACTATAGTTTGTTAACAAGAAATTTGTGGAGTGGTTGAAAAACAAGTTTTAATGACTCCAACCTAAGTGTATGTAAACTTCCGACTTCAACTGTATATTTTTTCCTGGCTGTCTATTTACGACCACAAACCGATGCTGGCAGTAAGACCGCACTCAACAAGCTGTATAGAGCCATAAGCAAACAATAAAATGCTCACCCAGAGGCAGCACTCCTAAGTGTCCTCTTTAATGCAGGAAAACTGAAATCCGTTCTACCAGCATGTCAGCTGTGCAACTAGAGGAAAAAAAACCTCTAGATGACCTCCATAAATGAAGCGGATGCTAAGCTACAGGAGTGTTTCGCTACAACAGACTGGGGTATGTTCCGTGATTCATCTAATGGCATCGACGACACTGTGTCCGTACGTACATGTCCCAACCAGAAGCCATGGATTACAGGCAACATCCTGACTGAGCTAAAGGCTAGAGCTGCCACTTTCAAGGAGCAGGACACTAATCTGGACACTTGTAAGAAATCCCGCTATGCCCTCCAACAAACCATCAAACAAGCAAAGAGTCAATACAGGACCAAGATCAAATCCTACTACGCTGGCTCTGATGCCCATCGGATAGGGCAAACTATCACAGATTACAAAGGGAAACCCAGTCGCGAGCTGTCCAGTGACGAGACAAATACCTTATATGCTTGCTACGAGGCTAGCAACACTAAACCATGCATGAGAGCACCAGCTGACTTTGTGATCACGCTCTCCGTAGCCGATGTGAGGCAGTGTGGTGTCAGGACAACAACTCCTCCCTCAATGTCAGCAAGACAAAAGAGCTGATTGTGGACTACAGGGAATGGATGGACGAGCAGTGGAGCAGGTCGAGAGCTTCAAGTTTCTCGGTGTCCACATAACTAAGGATAGTATCATGGTCCACTCACACCAACACAGTCATGGGCACGACAATGCCTCTTCCCCTCCAGGAGGCTGAAAAGATTCGGCATGGGCCCTCCGATCCTCAAAATGTTATACAGCTGTACCATTGAGAGAATCTTGACTGACTGCATCATAGCTTGGTATGGCAACTGCTTGACATCCGACCACAAGGCGCAACAGAGGGTAGTGCATAGAATTACCTGCCATCTAAGACTTCTATACCAGTCGGTGTCAGAGGAAGGCCATAAAAATGGTAAAAGACTCCAGCCACCCAAGTCATAGACTGTTCCCTCTGCTACCACACAGCAAGCGGTACCGATTGACCAAGTCGGGAATCAACAGGACCCTAAACAGCTTTTACCCCCAAGCCATAAGACTGATAAATAGTTAGTCCGGGTAGCTATTGGTTAACTATTTAACTATCTGCATTGACCCTTTTACACACTAACACTTTTGACTCATCACATACGCTGCTGTTACTGTTTATTATCTATCCTGTTGCCTAGTCACTTTATCCCTGCCTATATGTACATATCTACCTCAATTACCTTGTACCCCTGCACATGGACTCTGTACTGGTACCCCGTGTATAAGTTATCATTACTCATTGTGTATTTATTCCTTGTGTGATTATTTGATATTTTTCTATTATTTTACAAATGAAAAAGTTCTCTGCTTTGTTGGGAAGCATTTCACTGTTAGTCTACGCTTGTTGTTTATGAAGCATGTGACAAGTACAATTTGATTTTCTATTCCTCTGTTTGTGTCAACTCCTTGTAACACTCATTTGGGCTCACACGGTCCAACTGTCTATAACTGTTTGTGTATTCTGTGATTACGTCTGTAGCCACCACCACAGATATCTGATAAACAGCTGGAGGAGCGAGAACACAGCATTGAACAGTGGAAAGGTATGACAACTGTTTTGTTTGTATTTTACCTTACTGTCCATTCCCCCACAGCCATTATAGAGCTTCTGCTACCTCTCTGTACAAGGATGGTTTATGTGTTTATGTTTTGGCAGCCCATAGCCTGCCTTCCATCAGCCCATAACCTGCCTTCCGTCAGCCCATTGCCTGCCTTCCGTCAGCCCATAATCTGCCTTCCTTCAGCCCATAATCTGCCTTCCATCAGCCCATAGCCTGCCTTCCATCAGCCCATGGCCTGCTTTCCATCAATCCATAGCCTGCCTTCAGTCAGCCCATAGCCTGCCTTCCGTCAGCCCATAGCCTTCCGTCAGCCCATAGCCTTCCTTCAGTCAGCCCGTAGCCTGCCTTCCATCAGCCCATGGCCTGCTTTCAGTCAGCCCGTAGCCTGCCTTCAGTCAGCCCGTAGCCTGCCTTCAGTCAGCCCGTAGCCTGCCTTCAGTCAGCCCGTAGCCTTCCGTCAGTTCATAGCCTGCCTTCCATCAGCCCATAGCTTGCCTTCAGTCAGCCCATAGCCTTTCGTCAGTCCATAGCCTTCCATCAGCCCATAGCCTGCGTTCTGTCAGTCCATAGCCTGCCTTCCGTCAGCCCATAGTCTGCCTTCCATCAGCCCATAGCCTGCCTTCCATCAGCCCATAGCCTGCCTTCCGTCAGCCCATAGCCTGCCTTCCATCAGCCCATAGCCTGCCTTCCATCAGCCCATAGCCTGCCTTCCATCAGCCCATAGCCTTGCGTCAGGCCATAGGCTGCCTTCCATCAGCCCATAGCCTGCCTTCATTCAGCCCATAGCCTGCCTTCCATCAGCCCATAGCCTGCCTTCCATCAGCCCATAGCCTGCCCTCCATCAGCCCATAGCCTGCCTTCCATCAGCCCATAGCCTGCCTTCCATCAGCCCGTAGCCTTCCGTCAGTTCATAGCCTGTCTTCCATCAGCCCATAGCCTGCCTTCCATCAGCCCATAGCTTGCCTTCAGTCAGCCCATAGCCTTCCGTCAGCCTCCATAGCCTCAGCCCATGGCCTGCTTTCCATCAGCCAATAGCCTGCCTTCCATCAGCCCATAGCTTGCCTTCAGTCAGCCCGTAGCCTTCCATCAGTCCATAGCCTTCCATCAGTCCATAGCCTTCCATCAGCCCATAGCCTGCCTTCCGTCAGCCCATAGCCTTCCATCAGCCCATAGCCTGCCTTCTGTCAGCCCATAGCCTTCCGTCAGCCCATAGCCTTCCGTCAGCCCATGGCCTGCTTTCCATCAGCCAATAGCCTGCCTTCCATCAGCCCATAGCTTGCCTTCAGTCAGCCCGTAGCCTTCCATCAGTCCATAGCCTTCCATCAGTCCATAGCCTTCCATCAGCCCATAGCCTGCCTTCTGTCAGCCCATAGCCTTCCGTCAGTCCATAGCCTGCCTTCAGTCAGCCCATAGCCTGCCTTCCTTCAGCCCATAGCCTTCCTTCAGTCAGCCCATAGCCTTCCATCAGTCCATAGCCTGCCTTCCGTCAGCCCATAGCCTGCCTTCCTTCAGCCCATAGCCTTCCTTCAGCCCATAGCCTTCAGTCAGTCCATAGCCTGCCTTCCATCAGCCCATAGCCTGCCTTCCGTCAGCCCATAGCCTTCCGTCAGGCCATACATAGGCTGCCTTCCATCAGCCCATAGCCTGCCTTCATTCAGCCTATAGCCTTCCTTCCTTCAGCCCATAGCCTTCCGTCAGGCCCTCCATCAGCCCATATCCTGCCTTCCGTCAGCCCGTAGCCTGCTTTCCATCAGCCTATAGCCTTCCGTCAGTCCATAGCCTGCCTTCCATCAGCCCATAGCCTGCCTTCCGTCAGCCCATAGCCTTCCGTCAGGCCATAGCCTGCCTTCCGTCAGTTCATAGCCTGCCTTCCATCAGCCCATAGCTTGCCTTCAGTCAGCCCATAGCCTTCCGTCAGCCCATCGCCTTCCGTCAGCCCATGGCCTGCTTTCCATCAGCCAATAGCCTGCCTTCCATCAGCCCATAGCTTGCCTTCAGTCAGCCCGTAGCCTTCCATCAGTCCATAGCCTTCCATCAGCCCATAGCCTGCCTTCTGTCAGCCCATAGCCTTCCGTCAGTCCATAGCCTGCCTTCAGTCAGCCCATAGCCTGCCTTCCTTCAGCCCATAGCCTGTCTTCCTTCAGCCCATAGCCTGCCTTCCGTCAGCCCATAGCCTGCCTTCCTTCAGCCCATAGCCTTCAGTCAGCCCATAGCCTGTCTTCCTTCAGCCCATAGCCTGCCTTCCGTCAGCCCATAGCCTGCCTTCCATCAGCCCATAGCCTGCCTTCCATCAGCCCATAGCCTTGCGTCAGGCCATAGGCTGCCTTCCATCAGCCCATAGCCTGCCTTCATTCAGCCCATAGCCTGCCTTCCATCAGCCCATAGCCTGCCTTCCATCAGCCCATAGCCTGCCCTCCATCAGCCCATAGCCTGCCTTCCTTCAGCCCATAGCCTTCCTTCAGTCAGCCCATAGCCTTCCATCAGTCCATAGCCTGCCTTCCGTCAGCCCATAGCCTGCCTTCCTTCAGCCCATAGCCTTCAGTCAGCCCATAGCCTGTCTTCCTTCAGCCCATAGCCTGCCTTCCATCAGCCCATAGCCTGCCTTCCATCAGCCCATAGCCTTGCGTCAGGCCATAGGCTGCCTTCCATCAGCCCATAGCCTGCCTTCATTCAGCCCATAGCCTGCCTTCCATCAGCCCATAGCCTGCCTTCCATCAGCCCATAGCCTGCCCTCCATCAGCCCATAGCCTGCCTTCCATCAGCCCATAGCCTGCCTTCCATCAGCCCGTAGCCTTCCGTCAGTTCATAGCCTGTCTTCCATCAGCCCATAGCCTGCCTTCCATCAGCCCATAGCTTGCCTTCAGTCAGCCCATAGCCTTCCGTCAGCCCATAGCCTTCCGTCAGCCCATGGCCTGCTTTCCATCAGCCAATAGCCTGCCTTCCATCAGCCCATAGCTTGCCTTCAGTCAGCCCGTAGCCTTCCATCAGTCCATAGCCTTCCATCAGTCCATAGCCTTCCATCAGCCCATAGCCTGCCTTCTGTCAGCCCATAGCCTTCCATCAGTCCATAGCCTTCCATCAGCCCATAGCCTGCCTTCTGTCAGCCCATAGCCTTCCGTCAGCCCATAGCCTTCCGTCAGCCCATGGCCTGCTTTCCATCAGCCAATAGCCTGCCTTCCATCAGCCCATAGCTTGCCTTCAGTCAGCCCGTAGCCTTCCATCAGTCCATAGCCTTCCATCAGTCCATAGCCTTCCATCAGCCCATAGCCTGCCTTCTGTCAGCCCATAGCCTTCCGTCAGTCCATAGCCTGCCTTCAGTCAGCCCATAGCCTGCCTTCCTTCAGCCCATAGCCTTCCTTCAGTCAGCCCATAGCCTGCCTTCCTTCAGCCCATAGCCTTCCTTCAGTCAGCCCATAGCCTTCCATCAGTCCATAGCCTGCCTTCCGTCAGCCCATAGCCTGCCTTCCTTCAGCCCATAGCCTTCAGTCAGCCCATAGCCTGTCTTCCTTCAGCCCATAGCCTTCAGTCAGTCCATAGCCTGCCTTCCATCAGCCCATAGCCTGCCTTCCGTCAGCCCATAGCCTTCCGTCAGGCCATACATAGGCTGCCTTCCATCAGCCCATAGCCTGCCTTCATTCAGCCTATAGCCTTCCTTCCTTCAGCCCATAGCCTTCCGTCAGGCCCTCCATCAGCCCATATCCTGCCTTCCGTCAGCCCGTAGCCTGCTTTCCATCAGCCTATAGCCTTCCGTCAGTCCATAGCCTGCCTTCCATCAGCCCATAGCCTGCCTTCCGTCAGCCCATAGCCTTCCGTCAGGCCATAGCCTGCCTTCCGTCAGTTCATAGCCTGCCTTCCATCAGCCCATAGCTTGCCTTCAGTCAGCCCATAGCCTTCCGTCAGCCCATAGCCTTCCGTCAGCCCATGGCCTGCTTTCCATCAGCCAATAGCCTGCCTTCCATCAGCCCATAGCTTGCCTTCAGTCAGCCTGTAGCCTTCCATCAGTCCATAGCCTTCCATCAGCCCATAGCCTGCCTTCTGTCAGCCCATAGCCTTCCGTCAGTCCATAGCCTGCCTTCAGTCAGCCCATAGCCTGCCTTCCTTCAGCCCATAGCCTGTCTTCCTTCAGCCCATAGCCTGCCTTCCGTCAGCCCATAGCCTGCCTTCCTTCAGCCCATAGCCTTCCTTCAGTCAGCCCATAGCCTTCCATCAGTCCATAGCCTGCCTTCCGTCAGCCCATAGCCTGCCTTCCTTCAGCCCATAGCCTTCAGTCAGCCCATAGCCTGTCTTGCTTCAGCCCATAGCCTGCCTTCCATCAGCCCATAGCCTGCCTTCCATCAGCCCATAGCCTGCCTTCCATCAGCCCATAGCCTGCCTTCCATCAGCCCATATCCTTCCGTCAGGCCATAGGCTGCCTTCCATCAGCCCATAGCCTGCCTTCTGTCAGCCCATAGCCTTCCGTCAGTCCATAGCCTGCCTTCAGTCAGCCCATAGCCTGCCTTCCTTCAGCCCATAGCCTGTCTTCCTTCAGCCCATAGCCTGCCTTCCGTCAGCCCATAGCCTGCCTTCCATCAATCCATAGCCTGCCTTCCATCAGCCCATAGCCTGCCTTCCATCAATCCATAGCCTGCCTTCCTTCAGCCCATAGCCTTCCTTCAGTCAGCCCATAGCCTTCCATCAGTCCATAGCCTGCCTTCCATCAGCCCATAGTCTGCCTTCCATCAGCCCATAGCCTGCCTTCCATCAGCCCATAGCCTGCCTTCCATCAGCCCATAGCCTGCCTTCCATCAGCCCATAGCCTTCCGCCAGGCCATAGGCTGCCTTCCATCAGCCCATAGCCTGCCTTCATTCAGCCTATAGCCTTCCTTCCTTCAGCCCATAGCCTTCCGTCAGGCCATAGCCTGCCTTCCATCAGCCCATAGCCTGCCTTCTATCAGCCCATAGCCTGCCTTCATTCAGCCTATAGCCTTCCTTCCTTCAGCCCATAGCCTGCCTTCCATCAGTCCATAGCCTGCCTTCCATCAGCCCATAGCCTGCCTTCCGTCAGCCCATAGCCTTCCGTCAGGCCATAGCCTGCCTTCCATCAGCCTATAGCCTGCCTTGCATCAGGCCATAGCTTGCCTTCAGTCAGCCCGTAGCCTTCCGTCAGTTCATAGCCTGTCTTCCATCAGCCCATAGCCTGCCTTCCATCAGCCCATAGCCTTCCGTCAGCCCATAGCCTTCCGTCAGCCCATGGCCTGCTTTCCATCAGCCAATAGCCTGCCTTCCATCAGCCCATAGCTTGCCTTCAGTCAGCCCGTAGCCTTCCATCAGTCCATAGCCTTCCATCAGCCCATAGCCTGCCTTCCATCAGCCCATAACCTGCCTTCCGTCAGCCCATAGCCTGCTTTCCATCAGCCTATAGCCTGCCTTGCATCAGCCCATAGCTTGCCTTCAGTCAGCCCGTAGCCTTCCGTCAGTTCATAGCCTGTCTTCCATCAGCCCATAGCCTGCCTTCCGTCAGTCCATAGCCTGCCTTCAGTCAGCCCATAGCCTGTCTTCCTTCAGCCCATAGCCTGCCTTCCTTCAGCCCATAGCCTTCCTTCAGTCAGCCCATAGCCTTCCTTCAGTCAGCCCATAGTTTGCCTTCAGTCAGCCCATAGCCTTCCTTCAGTCAGCCCATAGTTTGCCTTCAGTCAGCCCATAGCCTGCCTTCCGTCAGCCCATAGCCTGCCTTCCATCAATCCATAGCCTGCCTTCCATCAGCCCATAGCCTGCCTTCCATCAATCCATAGCCTGCCTTCCTTCAGCCCATAGCCTTCCTTCAGTCAGCCCATAGCCTTCCATCAGTCCATAGCCTGCCTTCCATCAGCCCATAGTCTGCCTTCCATCAGCCCATAGCCTGCCTTCCATCAGCCCATAGCCTGCCTTCCATCAGCCCATAGCCTGCCTTCCATCAGCCCATAGCCTTCCGTCAGGCCATAGGCTGCCTTCCATCAGCCCATAGCCTGCCTTCATTCAGCCTATAGCCTTCCTTCCTTCAGCCCATAGCCTTCCGTCAGGCCATAGCCTGCCTTCCATCAGCCCATAGCCTGCCTTCCATCAGCCCATAGCCTGCCTTCATTCAGCCTATAGCCTTCCTTCCTTCAGCCCATAGCCTTCCGTCAGGCCATAGCCTGCCTTCCATCAGTCCATAGCCTGCCTTCCATCAGCCCATAGCCTGCCTTCCGTCAGCCCATAGCCTGCCTTCCATCAGCCTATAGCCTGCCTTGCATCAGCCCATAGCTTGCCTTCAGTCAGCCCGTAGCCTTCCGTCAGTTCATAGCCTGTCTTCCATCAGCCCATAGCCTGCTTTCCATCAGCCTATAGCCTGCCTTGCATCAGCCCATAGCTTGCCTTCCGTCAGCCCATAGTTCATAGCCTGTCTTCCATCAGCCCATAGCCTGCCTTGCATCAGCCCATAGCCTTGCCTTCATCAGCCCATAGCCTTTCCATCAGCCCATAGCCTGCCTTCCATCAGCCCAGCCTTCCGTCCAGCCTTTCCATCAGTCCATAGCCTGCCTTCCATCAGCCCATAGCCTGTCTTCCATCAGCCCATAGCCTGCCTTCCATCAGCCCATAATAACCTGCCTTCCGTCAGCCCATAGCCTGCTTTCCATCAGCCTATAGCCTGCCTTGCATCAGCCCATAGCTTGCCTTCAGTCAGCCCGTAGCCTTCCGTCAGTTCATAGCCTGTCTTCCATCAGCCCATAGCCTGCCTTTCGTCAGTCCATAGCCTGCCTTCAGTCAGCCCATAGCCTGTCTTCCTTCAGCCCATAGCCTGCCTTCCTTCAGCCCATAGCCTTCCTTCAGTCAGCCCATAGCCTTCCTTCAGTCAGCCCATAGTTTGCCTTCAGTCAGCCCATAGCCTTCCTTCAGTCAGCCCATAGTTTGCCTTCAGTCAGCCCATAGCCTTCCTTCAGTCAGCCCATAGTTTGCCCATAGCCTTCCTTCAGTCAGCGCATAGTTTGCCTTCCATCAGCCCATAGCCTGCCGTCCGTCAGCCCATAGCCTTACATCAGTCCATAGCCTGCCGTCCGTCAGCCCATAGCCTTCCATCAGCCCATAGCCTGTCTTCCTTCAGCCCCTAGCCTGCCTTCCATCAGCCCATAGCCTGCCTTCCATCAGCCCATAGCCGTCCGTCAGGCCATAGCCTGCCTTCATTCAGCCTATAGCCTGTCTTCCATCAGCCCATAACCTGCATTCAGTCAGCCCATAGTCTGCCTTCCATCAGCCCATAGCCTGCCTTCCGTCAGCCCATAGCCTGCCTTCCATCAGCCCATAGCCTGCCTTCCATCAGCCCATAGCCGTCCGTCAGGCCATAGCCTGCCTTCATTCAGCCTATAGCCTTCCTTCCTTCAGCCCATAGCCTTCCGTCAGGCCATAGCCTGCCTTCCATCAGCCTATAGCCTGCCTTCCGTCAGCCCATAGCCTTCCGTCAGGCCATAGCCTGCCTTCCATCAGCCCATAGCCTGCCTTCCGTCAGCCCATAGCCTTCCATCAGCCCATAGCCTGCCTTCCATCAGCCCATAGCCTGCCTTCCATCAGCCCATAGCCTGCCTTCCGTCAGCCCATAGCCTTCCATCAGCCCATAGCCTTCCTTCCATCAGCCCATAGCCTGCTTTGCATCAGCCCATAACCTGCCTTCCATCAGCCCATAGCCTGCTTTCCATCAGCCCATAGCCTGCCTTCCATCAGCCCATAGCCTGCCTTCCATCAGCCCATAGCTTGCCTTCAGTCAGCCCATAGCCTTCCGTCAGCCCATAGCCTTCTGTCAGCCCATGGCCTGCTTTCCATCAGCCAATAGCCTGCCTTCCATCAGCCCATAGCTTGCCTTCAGTCAGCCCGTAGCCTTCCATCAGTCCATAGCCTTCCATCAGTCCATAGCCTTCCATCAGCCCATAGCCTTCCGTCAGCCCATAGCCTGCCTTCCGTCAGCCCATAGCCTTCCTTCAGCCCATAGCCTTCCTTCAGTCAGCCCATAGCCTTCCTTCAGTCAGCCCATAGCCTTCCTTCAGTCAGCCCATAGTTTGCCTTCAGTCAGCCCATAGTTTGCCTTCAGTCAGCCCATAGCCTTCCTTCAGTCAGCCCATAGTTTGCCTTCAGTCAGCCCATAGTTTGCCTTCAGTCAGCCCATAGTTTGTCTTCAGTCAGCCCATAGCCTTCCTTCAGTCAGCCCATAGCCTTCCTTCAGTCAGCGTATAGTTTGCCTTCAGTCAGCCCATAGCCTTCATTCCATCTCTGTGAGTCAAGGACACCTTTCCTTTCATTTCTTCCAGAGCTGATCTATGACGAGTTGATGGACTGGGAGGAGAGGAACCAGAATGGAGTAATGAAGGAGGACTGTGCAGGTGAATGACCATGGATACTGTTATCTCCCTGTTGCTGAGGAGCTTTAGAAATGACATTTACAGGATACCTTCCCCAATGTTCACTGTTGGTGAGATCATCTTGGTCCTTATAATCCTTACTCACTTTCTCTAAGCCCAAAAATGAATACAAATGTTTTTGTTCTCAAGAGAAGGTCAGGGTGTGAGTCACACTGCCATATGTTTTGATAATGTCATACTGTGTATCACTTCATGGGCCCTTATCTCTCTCTCTTTCTCTCTGTCTTTCTCTCTGTCTTTCTCTCTCTCACTGTCTTTCTCTCTCTCTCTCTCTCTCACTGTCTTTTTCTCTCTCTCTCTCTCTCTCTCTCTCTCTCTTCTCTCTCTCTCTGTCTCTCTCTGTCTCTCTCTCTCTCTCGCTCTCTGTCTCTCTCTCTCTCTCTCTATCTCTCTCTCTCTCTCGCTCTCTGTCTCTCTCTCTCTCTCTGTCTCTCTCTCTCGCTCTCTGTCTCTCTCTCTCTCTCTCTGTCTCTCTCTCTCTCTGTCTCTCTCTCTGTCTCTCTCTCTCTCTGTCTCTCTCTCTGTCTCTCTCTCTCTCTCTCTCTCTCTCTGTCTCTCTCTCTCTCTCTCTCTGTCTCTCTGTCTCTCTCTGTCTGTCTCTCTCTCTCTCTCTCTCTCTCTGTGCTGTAGATGAAGTGGTGAACCACAGTGCTACAGCTTCCCAGTCATCCTCTACGAGTGACTTCTCCTCAATGTCCACTGAGCAGACCTTGGCCTCTGACACCGACAGCAGCTGTGTTGACACCCTCACAGGGGCGCTAGAGGAGTGACAGTGAACCTCTTTCCACCCCGGCATCTGTTTTTTTTCTTCAATCATCACTAACTATCCATCTTCTTAGGTAGCACTTTTCACATGACTTTATACTGTCTATTTTTACTTTGGGTCCCGCTGGATGGTAAATCATTCAACCGCTTTTCTTTTTTAAACTGAAAATGATTCCGTTTTAAATTGAACTCTCTCTGTCACTCTTTCCCTATCTCTGTTGTAAATAGTCCATTCATACTGTACCATGGTTCAAATAAGTCATGCACCTCTAGACTTGTTGTCCAAGCCAAGAGCACACACTGTTCAATGTGTAGTTTGACCACCTACAGTTTCAGTATAAAGTACTGTATATGCATTAAACTAGGGCTAGGCTATAATGTCTTATGACTGTTTTGTCATCAGAAATATCCAATGATGAACAAAAGACACTGCTGCATGTTACTACAAATGAATACTTGACTACACATAGAAACAGCTGTGATGCAAGATCTTCATGTATTTCCATCCAGAGGACATTAGCCTCCTCTGTGTGAAGAAACAGTACTTGGCTCTGGTCCAGGTCTTTCCTAATGAGGGTAAAGAGTGATACATTTTATGCATGTTATGTGTGTTTATGTACATAAGTATCTATCTATACTGTTTGCTGTGTGTTTAAATGTATTGATTGTTGTGATGCTGAGACTGGGTTTTACAGCTGATCCAAATATGCTGAGGCATTACAAACTGTACAAAATACATCCATTTATTTTGGAACAAACTATTGTTAAAATTTAATGGGAAACATGTCAGAAATTGGTTGATGTTTGAAAGATGTATTATAATGAAACTGAATGGGGAAAAAAGGTGAACGGTGGATACTTTGCACTTTCTAGACAATTTCAGCTTAAAGTCATTCCAAGAAAAATATTGATTAAAAGAGGGATACAATCATGCATTCAGTTCTTTTTCAGATTTCTTTCTAAAAATTGTATAACTATCCAAACTCCCCCTAAACACAAGCAAGTGAGTCATCTTCCCATCAGTCTTGAGTCTGCATTTTCTTTCCTTTTCTGTGCAATCTCTGTCCTCCAGATACCCTCTCATTCTCAATCCTTCAATGGGCAATGTTGAATCTAGCCTCTAATGTTTTACTGTGTGTTGATTGACTTCATAGCGATACGTCGGTTTGTGGAACCTCTAGAACCTCAGTGTGGTGACAGGAGAAATGTTCCAGGGTTAATCAAAGACAGGTCTCATCACTGACAGGTAGCTTTCTTTCATTGTGTTCTTTTCCACCCCATTACTGGTGTCCAGAGCAGTCTCAATGCTGGACCATTAACTGACAGGTTGTTTGATACGGTGCGTCATGTAAGTTTGAGAGTACAGTGGACATTCTCCTTGGGACATGAAAATCAACACTGGCGAGACCCACATTGACTTAGGAATCGTGATAATTCTGGACCGTGATGTCCTGAGAAAGAGCCTTGTGATACCTGACCGACAGATCCATGCTAATGTCTTTGCCCCAGTCCTGCTGGGGACAAACTGGACTGGAGCTGTGTTCATGGTGGCAGTCTGCTGGGGACAAACTGGACTGGAGCTGTGTTCATGGTGGCAGTCTTCTGGGGACAAACTGGACTGGAGCTGTGTTCATGGTGGCAGTCTGCTGGGGACAAACTGGACTGGAGCTGTGTTCGTGGTGGCAGTCTGCTGGGGACAAACTGGACTGGAGCTGTGTTCATGGTGGCCCTGAGAAAGATAAAGTGCATTCAGAAAGTATTCAGATCCCTTCACTTTTTCCACATTTTGTTATGTTACAGCCTCAAAATGAGATGAAATTGTTAGTCTTATTCTAAAATGGATTAAATACATTTTTTCTCATAAATCTACACACAATTTCCCATAATGACAAAGCGAAAACAGTTTATTTTTTCAATGAAATAAATAAATATATCTGAGAAAGATATCTAGATCAACTCCATGGAGCACACAACACCGCCCCACAACCTCCCAAAGGCTTTTTTCTCTGGGTTATTGTTTTTCACTGAGTGAATCTAATGTGTGAGGGACATTGAGTGGGGTTGTGTGTCTCTGGTTTATGCAGTTTAGTAATATACAAGGCTGAAAATCTGAACATGAGTCTGACAATCTTGCTCCTGTAAGCTATTACTAAGATATGGGGTAGGTCGACTCTTAAATCATCATTGTAAGGTCCCAATCAGTGATGTAGTGGTAAGAGAAAGATGTGGGTAAACTGATCGCCGGGCCGCCGTGAAAAAGGTCACGCTCTCTTTCAATACATTTATTTTCCGCAAAAGGTGGGTAAAGTGTCTGGCAAAATAAAATGTGTGTAAACTGTGTTTACTTGTGTTTATAGTCCACTGGTCCCAAACCCTGTGTTTACAGTCCACTGGTCCCAATCATACTGACCAAACCCTGTGTTTACAGTCCACTGGTCCCAATCATACTGACCAACCCCTGTGTTTACAGTCCACTGGTCCCAATCATACTGACCAAACCCTGTGTTTACAGTCCACTGGTCCCAATCATACTGACCAAACCCTGTGTTTACAGTCCACTGGTCCCAATCATACTGACCAAACCCTGTGTTTACAGTCCACTGGTCCCAATCATACTGACCAAACCCTGTGTTTACAGTCCACTGGTCCCAATCATACTGACCAAACCCTGTGTTTACAGTCCACTGGTCCCAATCATACTGACCAAACCCTGTGTTTACAGTCCACTGGTCCCAATCATACTGACCAAACCCTGTGTTTACAGTCCACTGGTCCCAATCATACTGACCAAACCCTGTGTTTACAGTCCACTGGTCCCAATCATACTGACCAAACCCTGTGTTTACAGTCCACTGGTCCCAATCATACTGACCAAACCCTGTGTTTACAGTCCACTGGTCCCAATCATACTGACCAACCCCTGTGTTTACAGTCCACTGGTCCCAATCATACTGACCAAACCCTGTGTTTACAGTCCACTGGTCCCAATCATACACCCCAAACCCTGTGTTTACAGTCCACTGGTCCCAATCATACTGACCAAACCCTGTGTTTACAGTCCACTGTGTTTACAGTCCCCAATCATACTGACCAAACCCTGTGTTTACAGTCCTCTGGTCCCAATCATACTGACCAAACCCTGTGTTTACAGTCCACTGGTCCAATCATACTGACCAAACCCTGTGTTTACAGTCCACTGGTCCCAATCATACTGACCAAACCCTGTGTTTACAGTCCACTGGTCCCAATCATACTGACCAAACCCTGTGTTTACAGTCCACTGGTCCCAATCATACTGACCAAACCCTGTGTTTACAGTCCACTGGTCCCAATCATACTGACCAAACCCTGTGTTTACAGTCCACTGGTCCCAATCATACTGACCAAACCCTGTGTTTACAGTCCACTGGTCCCAATCATACTGACCAAACCCTGTGTTTACAGTCCACTGGTCCCAATCATACTGACCAAACCCTGTGTTTACAGTCCACTGGTCCCAATCATACTGACCAAACCCTGTGTTTACAGTCCACTGGTCCCAATCATACTGACCAAACCCTGTGTTTACAGTCCACTGGTCCCAATCATACTGACCAAACCCTGTGTTTACAGTCCACTGGTCCCAATCATACTGACCAAACCCTGTGTTTACAGTCCACTGATCCCAATCATACTGACCAAACCCTGTGTTTACCCAATCATACTGACCAAACCCTGTGTTTACAGTCCACTGGTCCCAATCATACTGACCAAACCCTGTGTTTACAGTCCACTGATCCCAATCATACTGACCAAACCCTGTGTTTACAGTCCACTGGTCCCAATCATACTGACCAAACCCTGTGTTTACAGTCCACTGGTCCCAATCATACTGACCAAACCCTGTGTTTACAGTCCACTGGTCCCAATCATACTGACCAAACCCTGTGTTTACAGTCCACTGGTCCCAATCATACTGACCAAACCCTGTGTTTACAGTCCACTGGTCCCAATCATACTGACCAAACCCTGTGTTTACAGTCCACTGGTCCCAATCATACTGACCAAACCCTGTGTTTACAGTCCACTGGTCCCAATCATACTGACCAAACCCTGTGTTTACAGTCCACTGGTCCCAATCATACTGACCAAACCCTGTGTTTACAGTCAAATCCCTGTGTTTACAGTCCACTGGTCCCAATCATACTGACCAAACCCTGTGTTTACAGTCCAAACTGGTCCCAATCATACTGACCAAACCCTGTGTTTACAGTCCACTGGTCCCAATCATACTGACCAAACCCTGTGTTTACAGTCCACTGGTCCCAATCATACTGACCAAACCCTGTGTTTACAGTCCACTGGTCCCAATCATACTGACCAAACCCTGTGTTTACAGTCCACTGGTCCCAATCATACTGACCAAACCCTGTGTTTACAGTCCACTGGTCCCAATCATACTGACCAAACCCTGTGTTTACAGTCCACTGGTCCCAATCATACTGACCAAACCCTGTGTTTACAGTCCACTGGTCCCAATCATACTGACCAAACCCTGTGTTTACAGTCCACTGGTCCCAATCATACTGACCAAACCCTGTGTTTACAGTCCACTGGTCCCAATCATACTGACCAAACCCTGTGTTTACAGTCCACTGGTCCCAATCATACTGACCAAACCCTGTGTTTACAGTCCACTGGTCCCAATCATACTGACCAAACCCTGTGTTTACAGTCCACTGGTCCCAATCATACTGACCAAACCCTGTGTTTACAGTCCACTGGTCCCAATCATACTGACCAAACCCTGTGTTTACAGTCCACTGGTCCCAATCATACTGACCAAACCCTGTGTTTACAGTCCACTGATCCCAATCATACTGACCAAACCCAGTCCACTGGTCCCAATGTTTACAGTCCACTGGTCCCAATCATACTGACCAAACCCTGTGTTTACAGTCCACTGGTCCCAATCATACTGACCAAACCCTGTGTTTACAGTCCACTGGTCCCAATCAAACCCTGTGTGACCAAACCCTGTGTTTACAGTCCACTGGTCCCAATCATACTGACCAAACCCTGTGTTTACAGTCCACTGGTCCCAATCATACTTACAGACCAAACCCTGTGTTTACAGTCCACTGGTCCCAATCATACTGACCAAACCCTGTGTTTACAGTCCACTGGTCCCAATCATACTGACCAAACCCTGTGTTTACAGTCCACTGGTCCCAATCATACTGACCCCTGTGTTTAACCACTGGTCCCAATCATACTGACCAAACCCTGTGTTTACAGTCCACTGGTCCCAATCATACTGACCAAACCCTGTGTTTACAGTCCACTGGTCCCAATCATACTGACCAAACCCTGTGTTTACAGTCCACTGGTCCCAATCATACTGACCAAACCCTGTGTTTACAGTCCACTGGTCCCAATCATACTGACCAAACCCTGTGTTTACAGTCCACTGGTCCCAATCATACTGACCAAACCCTGTGTTTACAGTCCACTGGTCCCAATCATACTGACCAAACCCTGTGTTTACAGTCCACTGGTCCCAATCATACTGACCAAACCCTGTGTTTACAGTCCACTGGTCCCAATCATACTGACCAAACCCTGTGTTTACAGTCCACTGGTCCCAATCATACTGACCAAACCCTGTGTTTACAGTCCACTGGTCCCAATCATACTGACCAAACCCTGTGTTTACAGTCCACTGGTCCCAATCATACTGACCAAACCCTGTGTTTACAGTCCACTGGTCCCAATCATACTGACCAAACCCTGTGTTTACAGTCCACTGGTCCCAATCATACTGACCAAACCCTGTGTTTACAGTCCACTGGTCCCAATCATACTGACCAAACCCTGTGTTTACAGTCCACTGGTCCCAATCATACTGACCAAACCCTGTGTTTACAGTCCACTGGTCCCAATCATACTGACCAAACCCTGTGTTTACAGTCCACTGGTCCCAATCATACTGACCAAACCCTGTGTTTACAGTCCACTGGTCCCAATCATACTGACCAAACCCTGTGTTTACAGTCCACTGGTCCCAATCATACTGACCAAACCCTGTGTTTACAGTCCACTGGTCCCAATCATACTGACCAAACCCTGTGTTTACAGTCCACTGGTCCCAATCATACTGACCAAACCCTGTGTTTACAGTCCACTGGTCCCAATCATACTGACCAAACCCTGTGTTTACAGTCCACTGGTCCCAATCATACTGACCAAACCCTGTGTTTACAGTCCACTGGTCCCAATCATACTGACCAAACCCTGTGTTTACAGTCCACTGGTCCCAATCATACTGACCAAACCCTGTGTTTACAGTCCACTGGTCCCAATCATACTGACCAAACCCTGTGTTTACAGTCCACTGGTCCCAATCATACTGACCAAACCCTGTGTTTACAGTCCACTGGTCCCAATCATACTGACCAAACCCTGTGTTTACAGTCCACTGGTCCCAATCATACTGACCAAACCCTGTGTTTACAGTCCACTGGTCCCAATCATACTGACCAAACCCTGTGTTTACAGTCCACTGGTCCCAATCATACTGACCAAACCCTGTGTTTACAGTCCACTGGTCCCAATCATACTGACCAAACCCTGTGTTTACAGTCCACTGGTCCCAATCATACTGACCAAACCCTGTGTTTACAGTCCACTGGTCCCAATCATACTGACCAAACCCTGTGTTTACAGTCCACTGGTCCCAATCATACTGACCAAACCCTGTGTTTACAGTCCACTGGTCCCAATCATACTGACCAAACCCTGTGTTTACAGTCCACTGGTCCCAATCATACTGACCAAACCCTGTGTTTACAGTCCACTGGTCCCAATCATACTGACCAAACCCTGTGTTTACAGTCCACTGGTCCCAATCATACTGACCAAACCCTGTGTTTACAGTCCACTGGTCCCAATCATACTGACCAAACCCTGTGTTTACAGTCCACTGGTCCCAATCATACTGACCAAACCTGTGTTTACAGTCCACTGGTCCCAATCATACTGACCAAACCCTGTGTTTACAGTCCACTGGTCCCAATCATACTGACCAAACCCTGTGTTTACAGTCCACTGGTCCCAATCATACTGACCAAACCCTGTGTTTACAGTCCACTGGTCCCAATCATACTGACCAAACCCTGTGTTTACAGTCCACTGGTCCCAATCATACTGACCAAACCCTGTGTTTACAGTCCACTGGTCCCAATCATACTGACCAAACCCTGTGTTTACAGTCCACTGGTCCCAATCAAACCCTGTGACCAAACCCTGTGTTTACAGTCCACTGATCCCAATCATACTGACCAAACCCTGTGTTTACAGTCCACTGGTCCCAATCATACTGACCAAACCCTGTGTTTACAGTCCACTGGTCCCAATCATACTGACCAAACCCTGTGTTTACAGTCCACTGGTCCCAATCATACTGACCAAACCCTGTGTTTACAGTCCACTGGTCCCAATCATACTGACCAAACCCTGTGTTTACAGTCCACTGGTCCCAATCATACTGACCAAACCCTGTGTTTACAGTCCACTGGTCCCAATCATACTTACCAAACCCTGTGTTTACAGTCCACTGATCCCAATCATACTGACCAAACCCTGTGTTTACAGTCCACTGGTCCCAATCATACTGACCAAACCCTGTGTTTACAGTCCACTGGTCCCAATCATACTGACCAAACCCTGTGTTTACAGTCCACTGGTCCCAATCATACTGACCAAACCCTGTGTTTACAGTCCACTGGTCCCAATCATACTGACCAAACCCTGTGTTTACAGTCCACTGGTCCCAATCATACTGACCAAACCCTGTGTTTACAGTCCACTGGTCCCAATCATACTGACCAAACCCTGTGTTTACAGTCCACTGGTCCCAATCATACTGACCAAACCCTGTGTTTACAGTCCACTGGTCCCAATCATACTGACCAACCCCTGTGTTTACAGTCCACTGGTCCCAATCATACTGACCAAACCCTGTGTTTACAGTCCACTGGTCCCAATCATACTGACCAAACCCTGTGTTTACAGTCCACTGGTCCCAATCATACTGACCAAACCCTGTGTTTACAGTCCACTGGTCCCAATCATACTGACCAAACCCTGTGTTTACAGTCCACTGGTCCCAATCATATTGACCAAACCCTGTGTTTACAGTCCACTGGTCCCAATCATACTGACCAAACCCTGTGTTTACAGTCCACTGGTCCCAATCATACTGACCAAACCCTGTGTTTACAGACCACTGGTCCCAATCATACTGACCAAACCCTGTGTTTACAGTCCACTGGTCCCAATCATACTGACCAAACCCTGTGTTTACAGTTCACTGGTCCCAATCATATTGACCAAACCCTGTGTTTACAGTCCACTGGTCCCAATCATACTGACCAAACCCTGTGTTTACAGTCCACTGATCCCAATCATACTGACCAAACCCTGTGTTTACAGTCCACTGGTCCCAATCATACTGACCAAACCCTGTGTTTACAGTCCACTGATCCCAATCATACTGACCAAACCCTGTGTTTACAGTCACTGGTCCCAATCCAAACCCTGTGTTTACAGTCCACTGGTCCCAATCATACTGACCAAACCCTGTGTTTACAGTCCACTGGTCCCAATCATACTGACCAAACCCTGTGTTTACAGTCCACTGGTCCAATCATACTGACCAAACCCTGTGTTTACAGTCTACTGGTCCCAATCATATTGACCAAACCCTGTGTTTACAGTCTACTGGTCCCAATCATATTGACCAAACCCTGTGTTTACAGTCCACTGGTCCCAATCATACTGACCAAACCCTGTGTTTACAGTCCACTGGTCCCAATCATACTGACCAAACCCTGTGTTTACAGTCCACTGGTCCCAATCATACTGACCAAACCCTGTGTTTACAGTCCACTGGTCCCAATCATACTGACCAAACCCTGTGTTTACAGTCCACTGGTCCCAATCATATTGACCAAACCCTGTGTTTACAGTCCACTGGTCCCAATCATACTGACCAAACCCTGTGTTTACAGTCCACTGGTCCCAATCATACTGACCAAACCCTGTGTTTACAGTCCACTGGTCCCAATCATACTGACCAAACCCTGTGTTTACAGTCCACTGGTCCCAATCATACTGACCAAACCCTGTGTTTACAGTCCACTGGTCCCAATCATACTGACCAAACCCTGTGTTTACAGTCCACTGGTCCCAATCATACTGACCAAACCCTGTGTTTACAGTCCACTGGTCCCAATCATACTGACCAAACCCTGTGTTTACAGTCCACTGGTCCAATCATACTGACCAAACCCTGTGTTTACAGTCTACTGGTCCCAATCATATTGACCAAACCCTGTGTTTACAGTCTACTGGTCCCAATCATATTGACCAAACCCTGTGTTTACAGTCCACTGGTACCAATCATACTGACCAAACCCTGTGTTTACAGTCCACTGGTCCCAATCCAAACCCTGTGTTTACAGTCCACTGGTCCCAATCATACCGACCAAACCCTGTGTTTACAGTCCACTGGTCCCAATCATATTGACCAAACCCTGTGTTTACAGTCCACTGGTCCCAATCATACTGACCAAACCCTGTGTTTACAGTCCACTGGTCCCAATCATACTGACCAAACCCTGTGTTTACAGTCCACTGGTCCCAATCATACTGACCAAACCCTGTGTTTACAGTCCACTGGTCCCAATCATACTGACCAAACCCTGTGTTTACAGTCCACTGGTCCCAATCATACTGACCAAACCCTGTGTTTACAGTCCACTGGTCCCAATCATACTGACCAAACCCTGTGTTTACAGTCCACTGGTCCCAATCATACTGACCAAACCCTGTGTTTACAGTCCACTGGTCCCAATCATACTTACCAAACCCTGTGTTTACAGTCCACTGATCCCAATCATACTGACCAAACCCTATGTTTACAGTCCACTGATCCCAATCATACTGACCAAACCCTGTGTTTACAGTCCACTGATCCCAATCATACTGACCAAACCCTGTGTTTACAGTCCACTGGTCCCAATCATACTGACCAAACCCTGTGTTTACAGTCCACTGGTCCCAATCATACTGACCAAACCCTGTGTTTACAGTCCACTGGTCCCAATCATACTGACCAAACCCTGTGTTTACAGTCCACTGGTCCCAATCATACTGACCAAACCCTGTGTTTACAGTCCACTGGTCCCAATCATACTGACCAAACCCTGTGTTTACAGTCCACTGGTCCCAATCATACTGACCAAACCCTGTGTTTACAGTCCACTGGTCCCAATCATACTGACCAAACCCTGTGTTTACAGTCCACTGGTCCCAATCATACTGACCAAACCCTGTGTTTACAGTCCACTGGTCCCAATCATACTGACCAAACCCTGTGTTTACAGTCCACTGGTCCCAATCATACTGACCAAACCCTGTGTTTACAGTCCACTGATCCCAATCATACTGACCAAACCCTGTGTTTACAGTCACTGGTCCCAATCCAAACCCTGTGTTTACAGTCCACTGGTCCCAATCATACTGACCAAACCCTGTGTTTACAGTCCACTGGTCCCAATCATACTGACCAAACCCTGTGTTTACAGTCCACTGGTCCCAATCATACTGACCAAACCCTGTGTTTACAGTCCACTGGTCCAATCATACTGACCAAACCCTGTGTTTACAGTCTACTGGTCCCAATCATATTGACCAAACCCTGTGTTTACAGTCCACTGGTCCCAATCATACTGACCAAACCCTGTGTTTACAGTCCACTGGTCCCAATCATACTGACCAAACCCTGTGTTTACAGTCCACTGGTCCCAATCATACTGACCAAACCCTGTGTTTACAGTCCACTGGTCCCAATCATACTGACCAAACCCTGTGTTTACAGTCCACTGGTCCCAATCATATTGACCAAACCCTGTGTTTACAGTCCACTGGTCCCAATCATACTGACCAAACCCTGTGTTTACAGTCCACTGACCAAACCCTCCCAATCATACTGACCAAACCCTGTGTTTACAGTCCACTGGTCCCAATCATACTGACCAAACCCTGTGTTTACAGTCCACTGGTCCCAATCATACTGACCAAACCCTGTGTTTACAGTCCACTGGTCCCAATCATACTGACCAAACCCTGTGTTTACAGTCCACTGGTCCCAATCATACTGACCAAACCCTGTGTTTACAGTCCACTGGTCCCAATCATACTGACCAAACCCTGTGTTTACAGTCCACTGGTCCCAATCATACTGACCAAACCCTGTGTTTACAGTCCACTGGTCCCAATCATACTGACCAAACCCTGTGTTTACAGTCCACTGGTCCCAATCATACTGACCAAACCCTGTGTTTACAGTCCACTGGTCCCAATCATATTGACAAACCCTGTGTTTACAGTCCACTGGTCCCAATCATACTGACCAAACCCTGTGTTTACAGTCCACTGGTCCCAATCATACTGACCAAACCCTGTGTTTACAGTCCACTGGTCCCAATCATACTGACCAAACCCTGTGTTTACAGTCCACTGGTCCCAATCATACTGACCAAACCCTGTGTTTACAGTCCACTGGTCCCAATCATACTGACCAAACCCTGTGTTTACAGTCCACTGGTCCCAATCATACTGACCAAACCCTGTGTTTACAGTCCACTGGTCCCAATCATACTGACCAAACCCTGTGTTTACAGTCCACTGGTCCCAATCATACTGACCAAACCCTGTGTTTACAGTCCACTGGTCCCAATCATACTGACCAAACCCTGTGTTTACAGTCCACTGGTCCCAATCATACTGACCAAACCCGTTGTTTACAGTCCACTGGTCCCAATCATACTGACCAAACCCTGTGTTTACAGTCCACTGGTCCCAATCATACTGACCAAACCCTGTGTTTACAGTCCACTGATCCCAATCATACTGACCAAACCCTGTGTTTACAGTCCACTGGTCCCAATCATACTGACCAAACCCTGTGTTTACAGTCCACTGGTCCCAATCATACTGACCAAACCCTGTGTTTACAGTCCACTGGTCCCAATCATACTGACCAAACCCTGTGTTTACAGTCCACTGGTCCCAATCATACTGACCAAACCCTGTGTTTACAGTCCACTGGTCCCAATCATATTGACCAAACCCTGTGTTTACAGTCCACTGGTCCCAATCATACTGACCAAACCCTGTGTTTACAGTCCACTGGTCCCAATCATACTGACCAAACCCTGTGTTTACAGTCCACTGGTCCCAATCATACTGACCAAACCCTGTGTTTACAGTCCACTGGTCCCAATCATACTGACCAAACCCTGTGTTTACAGTCCACTGGTCCCAATCCAAACCCTGTGTTTACAGTCCACTGGTCCCAATCATACTGACCAAACCCTGTGTTTACAGTCCACTGGTCCCAATCATACTGACCAAACCCTGTGTTTACAGTCCACTGGTCCCAATCATACTGACCAAACCCTGTGTTTACAGTCCACTGGTCCCAATCATACTGACCAAACCCTGTGTTTACAGTCCACTGGTCCCAATCATATTGACCAAACCCTGTGTTTACAGTCCACTGGTCCCAATCATACTGACCAAACCCTGTGTTTACAGTCCACTGGTCCCAATCAACTGACCAAACCCTGTGTTTACAGTCCACTGGTCCCAATCATACTGACCAAACCCTGTGTTTACAGTCCACTGATCCCAATCATACTGACCAAACCCTGTGTTTACAGTCCACTGGTCCCAATCATACTGACCAAACCCTGTGTTTACAGTCCACTGGTCCCAATCATACTGACCAAACCCTGTGTTTACAGTCCACTGGTCCCAATCATACTGACCAAACCCTGTGTTTACAGTCCACTGGTCCCAATCATACTGACCAAACCCTGTGTTTACAGTCCACTGTTTACAGTCCAGGTCCCAATCATACTGACCAAACCCTGTGTTTACAGTCACTGGTCCCAATCATACTGACCAAACCCTGTGTTTACAGTCCACTGGTCCCAATCATACTGACCAAACCCTGTGTTTACAGTCCACTGGTCCCAATCATACTGACCAAACCCTGTGTTTACAGTCCACTGGTCCCAATCATACTGACCAAACCCTGTGTTTACAGTCCACTGGTCCCAATCATACTGACCAAACCCTGTGTTTACAGTCCACTGGTCCCAATCATATTGACCAAACCCTGTGTTTACAGTCCACTGGTCCCAATCATACTGACCAAACCCTGTGTTTACAGTCCACTGGTCCCAATGTGTTTACAGTCCACTGGTCCCAATCATACTGACCAAACCCTGTGTTTACAGTCCACTGGTCCCAATCATACTGACCAAACCCTGTGTTTACAGTCCACTGGTCCCAATCATACTGACCAAACCCTGTGTTTACAGTCCACTGGTCCCAATCATACTGACCAAACCCTGTGTTTACAGTCCACTGGTCCCAATCATACTGACCAAACCCTGTGTTTACAGTCCACTGGTCCCAATCATACTGACCAAACCCTGTGTTTACAGTCCACTGGTCCCAATCATACTGACCAAACCCTGTGTTTACAGTCCACTGGTCCCAATCATACTGACCAAACCCTGTGTTTACAGTCCACTGGTCCCAATCATACTGACCAAACCCTGTGTTTACAGTCCACTGGTCCCAATCATACTGACCAAACCCTGTGTTTACAGTCCACTGGTCCCAATCATACTGACCAAACCCTGTGTTTACAGTCCACTGGTCCCAATCATACTGACCAAACCCTGTGTTTACAGTCCACTGGTCCCAATCATACTGACCAAACCCTGTGTTTACAGTCCACTGGTCCCAATCATACTGACCAAACCCTGTGTTTACAGTCCACTGATCCCAATCATACTGACCAAACCCTGTGTTTACAGTCACTGGTCCCAATCAACTGACCAAACCCTGTGTTTACAGTCCACTGGTCCCAATCATACTGACCAAACCCTGTGTTTACAGTCCACTGGTCCCAATCATACTGACCAAACCCTGTGTTTACAGTCCACTGGTCCAATCATACTGACCAAACCCTGTGTTTACAGTCCACTGGTCCCAATCATACTGACCAAACCCTGTGTTTACAGTCCACTGGTCCCAATCATACTGACCAAACCCTGTGTTTACAGTCCACTGGTCCCAATCATCCAAACCCTGTGTTTACAGTCCACTGGTCCCAATCAAAACCCTGTGTTTACAGTCCACTGACCAAAACCCTGTGTTTACAGTCCACTGGTCCCAATCATACTGACCAAACCCTGTGTTTACAGTCCACTGGTCCCAATCATACTGACCAAACCCTGTGTTTACAGTCCACTGGTCCCAATCATACTGACCAAACCCTGTGTTTACAGTCCACTGGTCCCAATCATACTGACCAAACCCTGTGTTTACAGTCCACTGGTCCCAATCATACTGACCAAACCCTGTGTTTACAGTCCACTGGTCCCAATCATACTGACCAAACCCTGTGTTTACAGTCCACTGGTCCCAATCATACTGACCAAACCCTGTGTTTACAGTCCACTGGTCCCAATCATACTGACCAAACCCTGTGTTTACAGTCCACTGGTCCCAATCATACTGACCAAACCCTGTGTTTACAGTCCACTGGTCCCAATCATACTGACCAAACCCTGTGTTTACAGTCCACTGGTCCCAATCATACTGACCAAACCCTGTGTTTACAGTCCACTGGTCCCAATCATACTGACCAAACCCTGTGTTTACAGTCCACTGGTCCCAATCATACTGACCAAACCCTGTGTTTACAGTCCACTGGTCCCAATCATACTGACCAAACCCTGTGTTTACAGTCCACTGGTCCCAATCATACTGACCAAACCCTGTGTTTACAGTCCACTGGTCCCAATCATACTGACCAAACCCTGTGTTTACAGTCCACTGGTCCCAATCATACTGACCAAACCCTGTGTTTACAGTCCACTGGTCCCAATCATACTGACCAAACCCTGTGTTTACAGTCCACTGGTCCCAATCATACTGACCAAACCCTGTGTTTACAGTCCACTGGTCCCAATCATACTGACCAAACCCTGTGTTTACAGTCCACTGGTCCCAATCATACTGACCAAACCCTGTGTTTACAGTCCCAATCCCAATCATACTGACCAAACCCTGTGTTTACAGTCCACTGGTCCCAATCATACTGACCAAACCCTGTGTTTACAGTCCACTGGTCCCAATCATACTGACCAAACCCTGTGTTTACAGTCCACTGGTCCCAATCATACTGACCAAACCCTGTGTTTACAGTCCACTGGTCCCAATCATACTGACCAAACCCTGTGTTTACAGTCCACTGGTCCCAATCATACTGACCAAACCCTGTGTTTACAGTCCACTGATCCCAATCATACTGACCAAACCCTGTGTTTACAGTCCACTGGTCCCAATCATACTGACCAAACCCTGTGTTTACAGTCCACTGGTCCCAATCATACTGACCAAACCCTGTGTTTACAGTCCACTGGTCCCAATCATACTGACCAAACCCTGTGTTTACAGTCCACTGGTCCCAATCATACTGACCAAACCCTGTGTTTACAGTCCACTGGTCCCAATCATACTGACCAAACCCTGTGTTTACAGTCCACTGGTCCCAATCATACTGACCAAACCCTGTGTTTACAGTCCACTGGTCCCAATCATACTGACCAAACCCTGTGTTTACAGTCCACTGGTCCCAATCATACTGACCAAACCCTGTGTTTACAGTCCACTGGTCCCAATCATACTGACCAAACCCTGTGTTTACAGTCCACTGGTCCCAATCATACTGACCAAACCCTGTGTTTACAGTCCACTGGTCCCAATCATACTGACCAAACCCTGTGTTTACAGTCCACTGGTCCCAATCATACTGACCAAACCCTGTGTTTACAGTCCACTGGTCCCAATCATACTGACCAAACCCTGTGTTTACAGTCCACTGGTCCCAATCATACTGACCAAACCCTGTGTTTACAGTCCACTGGTCCCAATCATACTGACCAAACCCTGTGTTTACAGTCCACTGGTCCCAATCATACTGACCAAACCCTGTGTTTACAGTCCACTGGTCCCAATCATACTGACCAAACCCTGTGTTTACAGTCCACTGGTCCCAATCATACTGACCAAACCCTGTGTTTACAGTCCACTGGTCCCAATCATACTGACCAAACCCTGTGTTTACAGTCCACTGGTCCCAATCATACTGACCAAACCCTGTGTTTACAGTCCACTGGTCCCAATCATACTGACCAAACCCTGTGTTTACAGTCCACTGGTCCCAATCATACTGACCAAACCCTGTGTTTACAGTCCACTGGTCCCAATCATACTGACCAAACCCTGTGTTTACAGTCCACTGGTCCCAATCATACTGACCAAACCCTGTGTTTACAGTCCACTGGTCCCAATCATACTGACCAAACCCTGTGTTTACAGTCCACTGGTCCCAATCATATTGACCAAACCCTGTGTTTACAGTCCACTGGTCCCAATCATACTGACCAAACCCTGTGTTTACAGTCCACTGGTCCCAATCATACTGACCAAACCCTGTGTTTACAGTCCACTGGTCCCAATCATACTGACCAAACCCTGTGTTTACAGTCCACTGGTCCCAATCCAAACCCTGTGTTTACAGTCCACTGGTCCCAATCATACTGACCAAACCCTGTGTTTACAGTCCACTGGTCCCAATCATACTGACCAAACCCTGTGTTTACAGTCCACTGGTCCCAATCATACTGACCAAACCCTGTGTTTACAGTCCACTGGTCCCAATCATACTGACCAAACCCGTTGTTTTACAGTCCACTGGTCCCAATCATACTGACCAAACCCTGTGTTTACAGTCCACTGGTCCCAATCATACTGACCAAACCCGTTGTTTACAGTCCACTGGTCCCAATCATACTGACCAAACCCTGTGTTTACAGTCCACTGGTCCCAATCATACTGACCAAACCCTGTGTTTACAGTCCACTGGTCCCAATCATACTGACCAAACCCTGTGTTTACAGTCCACTGGTCCCAATCATACTGACCAAACCCTGTGTTTACAGTCCACTGGTCCCAATCATACTGACCAAACCCTGTGTTTACAGTCCACTGGTCCCAATCATACTGACCAAACCCTGTGTTTACAGTCCACTGGTCCCAATCATACTGACCAAACCCTGTGTTTACAGTCCACCCTGTGTTTACAGACCAAACTGTGTTTACAGTCCAATCATCCCAACCAAAAACCCTGTGTTTACAGTCCACTGGTCCCAATCATACTGACCAAACCCTGTGTTTACAGTCCACTGGTCCCAATCATACTGACCAAACCCTGTGTTTACAGTCACTGGTCCCAATCATACTGACCAAACCCTGTGTTTACAGTCCACTGGTCCAAATCATACTTACCAAACCCTGTGTTTACAGTCCACTGATCCCAATCATACTGACCAAACCCTATGTTTACAGTCCACTGGTCCAATGACCAAACCTGTGTTTACAGTCCACTGGTCCCAATCATACTGACCAAACCCTGTGTTTACAGTCCACTGGTCCCAATCATACTGACCAAACCCTGTGTTTACAGTCCACTGGTCCCAATCATACTGACCAAACCCTGTGTTTACAGTCCACTGGTCCCAATCATACTGACCAAACCCTGTGTTTACAGTCCACTGGTCCCAATCATACTGACCAAACCCTGTGTTTACAGTCCACTGGTCCCAATCATACTGACCAAACCCTGTGTTTACAGTCCACTGGTCCCAATCATACTGACCAAACCCTGTGTTTACAGTCCACTGGTCCCAATCATACTGACCAAACCCTGTGTTTACAGTCCACTGGTCCCAATCATACTGACCAAACCCTGTGTTTACAGTCCACTGGTCCCAATCATACTGACCAAACCCTGTGTTTACAGTCCACTGGTCCCAATCATACTGACCAAACCCTGTGTTTACAGTCCACTGGTCCCAATCATACTGACCAAACCCTGTGTTTACAGTCCACTGGTCCCAATCATACTGACCAAACCCTGTGTTTACAGTCCACTGGTCCCAATCATACTGACCAAACCCTGTGTTTACAGTCCACTGGTCCCAATCATACTGACCAAACCCTGTGTTTACAGTCCACTGGTCCCAATCATACTGACCAAACCCTGTGTTTACAGTCCACTGGTCCCAATCATACTGACCAAACCCTGTGTTTACAGTCCACTGGTCCCAATCATACTGACCAAACCCTGTGTTTACAGTCCACTGGTCCCAATCATACTGACCAAACCCTGTGTTTACAGTCCACTGGTCCCAATCATACTGACCAAACCCTGTGTTTACAGTCCACTGGTTTACAGTCCACTGTCCCAATCATACTGACCAAACCCTGTGTTTACAGTCCACTGGTCCCAATCATACTGACCAAACCCTGTGTTTACAGTCCACTGGTCCCAATCATACTGACCAAACCCTGTGTTTACAGTCCACTGGTCCCAATCATACTGACCAAACCCTGTGTTTACAGTCCACTGGTCCCAATCATACTGACCAAACCCTGTGTTTACAGTCCACTGGTCCCAATCATACTGACCAAACCCTGTGTTTACAGTCCACTGGTCCCAATCATACTGACCAAACCCTGTGTTTACAGTCCACTGGTCCCAATCAGTACTGGTCCCAATCCAAACCCTGTGTTTACAGTCCACTGGTCCCAATCATACTGACCAAACCCTGTGTTTACAGTCCACTGGTCCCAATCATACTGACCAAACCCTGTGTTTACAGTCCACTGGTCCAATCATACTGACCAAACCCTGTGTTTACAGTCCACTGGTACCAATCATACTGACCAAACCCTGTGTTTACAGTCCACTGGTCCCAATCCAAACCCTGTGTTTACAGTCCACTGGTCCCAATCCAAACCCTGTGTTTACAGTCCACTGGTCCCAATCATACTGACCAAACCCTGTGTTTACAGTCCACTGGTCCCAATCATACTGACCAAACCCTGTGTTTACAGTCCACTGGTCCCAATCATACTGACCAAACCCTGTGTTTACAGTCCACTGGTCCCAATCATACTGACCAAACCCTGTGTTTACAGTCCACTGGTCCCAATCATACTGACCAAACCCTGTGTTTACAGTCCACTGGTCCCAATCATACTGACCAAACCCTGTGTTTACAGTCCACTGGTCCCAATCATACTGACCAAACCCTGTGTTTACAGTCCACTGGTCCCAATCATACTGACCAAACCCTGTGTTTACAGTCCACTGGTCCCAATCATACTGACCAAACCCTGTGTTTACAGTCCACTGGTCCCAATCATACTGACCAAACCCTGTGTTTACAGTCCACTGGTCCCAATCATACTGACCAAACCCTGTGTTTACAGTCCACTGGTCCCAATCATACTGACCAAACCCTGTGTTTACAGTCCACTGGTCCCAATCATACTGACCAAACCCTGTGTTTACAGTCCACTGGTCCCAATCATACTGACCAAACCCTGTGTTTACAGTCCACTGGTCCCAATCATACTGACCAAACCCTGTGTTTACAGTCCACTGGTCCCAATCATACTGACCAAACCCTGTGTTTACAGTCCACTGGTCCCAATCATACTGACCAAACCCTGTGTTTACAGTCCACTGGTCCCAATCATACTGACCAAACCCTGTGTTTACAGTCCACTGGTCCCAATCATACTGACCAAACCCTGTGTTTACAGTCCACTGGTCCCAATCATACTGACCAAACCCTGTGTTTACAGTCCACTGATCCCAATCATACTGACCAAACCCTGTGTTTACAGTCCACTGGTCCCAATCATACTGACCAAACCCTGTGTTTACAGTCCACTGGTCCCAATCATACTGACCAAACCCTGTGTTTACAGTCCACTGGTCCCAATCATACTGACCCAATCATACCCAAACCCTGTGTTTACAGTCCACTGGTCCCAATCATACTGACCAAACCCTGTGTTTACAGTCCACTGGTCCCAATCATACTGACCAAACCCTGTGTTTACAGTCCACTGGTCCCAATCATACTGACCAAACCCTGTGTTTACAGTCCACTGGTCCCAATCATACTGACCAAACCCTGTGTTTACAGTCCACTGGTCCCAATCATACTGACCAAACCCTGTGTTTACAGTCCACTGGTCCCAATCATACTGACCAAACCCTGTGTTTACAGTCCACTGGTCCCAATCATACTGACCAAACCCTGTGTTTACAGTCCACTGGTCCCAATCATACTGACCAAACCCTGTGTTTACAGTCCACTGGTCCCAATCATACACCCCAAACCCTGTGTTTACAGTCCACTGGTCCCAATCATACTGACCAAACCCTGTGTTTACAGTCCACTGGTCCCAATCATACTGACCAAACCCTGTGTTTACAGTCCTCTGGTCCCAATCATACTGACCAAACCCTGTGTTTACAGTCCACTGGTCCCAATCATACTGACCAAACCCTGTGTTTACAGTCCACTGGTCCCAATCATACTGACCAAACCCTGTGTTTACAGTCCACTGGTCCCAATCATACTGACCAAACCCTGTGTTTACAGTCCACTGGTCCCAATCATACTGACCAAACCCTGTGTTTACAGTCCACTGGTCCCAATCATACTGACCAAACCCTGTGTTTACAGTCCACTGGTCCCAATCATACTGACCAAACCCTGTGTTTACAGTCCACTGGTCCCAATCATACTCCAAACCCTGTGTTTACAGTCCACTGGTCCCAATCATACTGACCCTGTGTTTACAGTCCACTGGTCCCAATCATACTGACCAAACCCTGTGTTTACAGTCCACTGGTCCCAATCATACTGACCAAACCCTGTGTTTACAGTCCACTGGTCCCAATCATACTGACCAAACCCTGTGTTTACAGTCCACTGGTCCCAATCATACAAAACCCTGTGTTTACAGTCCACTGGTCCCAATCATACTGACCAAACCCTGTGTTTACAGTCCACTGGTCCCAATCATACTGACCAAACCCTGTGTTTACAGTCCACTGGTCCCAATCATACTGACCAAACCCTGTGTTTACAGTCCACTGGTCCCAATCATATGACCAAACCCTGTGTTTACAGTCCACTGGTCCCAATCATACTGACCAAACCCTGTGTTTACAGTCCACTGGTCCCAATCATACTGACCAAACCCTGTGTTTACAGTCCACTGGTCCCAATCATACTGACCAAACCCTGTGTTTACAGTCCACTGGTCCCAATCATACTGACCAAACCCTGTGTTTACAGTCCACTGGTCCCAATCATACTGACCAAACCCTGTGTTTACAGTCCACTGGTCCCAATCATACTGACCAAACCCTGTGTTTACAGTCCACTGGTCCCAATCATACTGACCAAACCCTGTGTTTACAGTCCACTGGTCCCAATCATACTGACCAAACCCTGTGTTTCCCAATCATACCACTGTCCACTGGTCCCAATCATATTGACCAAACCCTGTGTTTACAGTCCACTGGTCCCAATCATACTGACCAAACCCTGTGTTTACAGTCCACTGGTCCCAATCATACTGACCAAACCCTGTGTTTACAGTCCACTGGTCCCAATCATACTGACCAAACCCTGTGTTTACAGTCCACTGGTCCCAATCATACTGACCAAACCCTGTGTTTACAGTCCACTGGTCCCAATCATACTGACCAAACCCTGTGTTTACAGTCCACTGGTCCCAATCATACTGACCAAACCCTGTGTTTACAGTCCACTGGTCCCAATCATACTGACCAAACCCTGTGTTTACAGTCCACTGGTCCCAATCATACTGACCAAACCCTGTGTTTACAGTCCACTGGTCCCAATCATACTGACCAAACCCTGTGTTTACAGTCCACTGGTCCCAATCATACTGACCAAACCCTGTGTTTACAGTCCACTGGTCCCAATCATACTGACCAAACCCTGTGTTTACAGTCCACTGGTCCCAATCATACTGACCAAACCCTGTGTTTACAGTCCACTGGTCCCAATCATACTGACCAAACCCTGTGTTTACAGTCCACTGGTCCCAATCATACTGACCAAACCCTGTGTTTACAGTCCACTGGTCCCAATCCAAACCCTGTGTTTACAGTCCACTGGTCCCAATCATACCGACCAAACCCTGTGTTTACAGTCCACTGGTCCCAATCATATTGACCAAACCCTGTGTTTACAGTCCACTGGTCCCAATCATACTGACCAAACCCTGTGTTTACAGTCCACTGGTCCCAATCATACTGACCAAACCCTGTGTTTACAGTCCACTGGTCCCAATCATACTGACCAAACCCTGTGTTTACAGTCCACTGGTCCCAATCATACTGACCAAACCCTGTGTTTACAGTCCACTGGTCCCAATCATACTGACCAAACCCTGTGTTTACAGTCCACTGGTCCCAATCATACTGACCAAACCCTGTGTTTACAGTCCACTGGTCCCAATCATACTGACCAAACCCTGTGTTTACAGTCCACTGGTCCCAATCATACTGACCAAACCCTGTGTTTACAGTCCACTGGTCCCAATCATACTGACCAAACCCTGTGTTTACAGTCCACTGGTCCCAATCATACTGACCAAACCCTGTGTTTACAGTCCACTGGTCCCAATCATACTGACCAAACCCTGTGTTTACAGTCCACTGGTCCCAATCATACTGACCAAACCCTGTGTTTACAGTCCACTGGTCCCAATCATACTGACCAAACCCTGTGTTTACAGTCCACTGGTCCCAATCATACTGACCAAACCCTGTGTTTACAGTCCACTGGTCCCAATCATACTGACCAAACCCTGTGTTTACAGTCCACTGGTCCCAATCATACTGACCAAACCCTGTGTTTACAGTCCACTGGTCCCAATCATACTGACCAAACCCTGTGTTTACAGTCCACTGGTCCCAATCATACTGACCAAACCCTGTGTTTACAGTCCACTGGTCCCAATCATACTGACCAAACCCTGTGTTTACAGTCCACTGGTCCCAATCATACTGACCAAACCCTGTGTTTACAGTCCACTGGTCCCAATCATACTGACCAAACCCTGTGTTTACAGTCCACTGGTCCCAATCATACTGACCAAACCCTGTGTTTACAGTCCACTGGTCCCAATCATACTGACAAAACCCTTTGTTTACAGTCCACTGGTCCCAATCCAAACCCTGTGTTTACAGTCCACTGGTCCCAAGCATACTGACCAAACCCTGTGTTTACAGTCACTGGTCCCAATCATACTGACCAAACCCTGTGTTTACAGTCCACTGGTCCCAATCATACTGACCAAACCCTGTGTTTACAGTCACTGGTCCCAATCATATTGACCAAACCCTGTGTTTACAGTCCACTGGTCCCAATCATACTGACAAAACCCTGTGTTTACAGTCCACTGGTCCCAATCATACTGACCAAACCCTGTGTTTACAGTCCACTGGTCCCAATCATACTGACCAAACCCTGTGTTTACAGTCCACTGGTCCCAATCATACTGACCAAACCCTGTGTTTACAGTCACTGGTCCCAATCCAAACCCTGTGTTTACAGTCCACTGGTCCCAATCATACTGACCAAACCCTGTGTTTACAGTCCACTGGTCCCAATCATACTGACCAAACCCTGTGTTTACAGTCCACTGGTCCAATCATACTGACCAAACCCTGTGTTTACAGTCTACTGGTCCCAATCATATTGACCAAACCCTGTGTTTACAGTCTACTGGTCCCAATCATATTGACCAAACCCTGTGTTTACAGTCCACTGGTACCAATCATACTGACCAAACCCTGTGTTTACAGTCCACTGGTCCCAATCCAAACCCTGTGTTTACAGTCCACTGAATCCAAACCCTGTGTTTACAGTCCACTGGTCCCAATCATACTGACCAAACCCTGTGTTTACAGTCCACTGGTCCCAATCATACTGACCAAACCCTGTGTTTACAGTCCACTGGTCCCAATCCAAACCCTGTGTTTACAGTCCACTGGTCCCAATCATACTGACCAAACCCTGTGTTTACAGTCCACTGGTCCCAATCATACTGACCAAACCCTGTGTTTACAGTCCACTGGTCCCAATCATACTGACCAAACCCTGTGTTTACAGTCCACTGGTCCCAATCATACTGACCAAACCCTGTGTTTACAGTCCACTGGTCCCAATCATACTGACCAAACCCTGTGTTTACAGTCCACTGATCCCAATCATACTGACCAAACCCTGTGTTTACAGTCCACTGGTCCCAATCATACTGACCAAACCCTGTGTTTACAGTCCACTGGTCCCAATCATACTGACCAAACCCTGTGTTTACAGTCCACTGGTCCCAATCATACTGACCAAACCCTGTGTTTACAGTCCACTGGTCCCAATCATACTGACCAAACCCTGTGTTTACAGTCCACTGGTCCCAATCATACTGACCAAACCCTGTGTTTACAGTCCACTGGTCCCAATCATACTGACCAAACCCTGTGTTTACAGTCCACTGGTCCCAATCATACTGACCAAACCCTGTGTTTACAGTCCACTGGTCCCAATCATACTGACCAAACCCTGTGTTTACAGTCCACTGGTCCCAATCATACTGACCAAACCCTGTGTTTACAGTCCACTGGTCCCAATCATACTGACCAAACCCTGTGTTTACAGTCCACTGGTCCCAATCATACTGACCAAACCCTGTGTTTACAGTCCACTGATCCCAATCATACTGACCAAACCCTGTGTTTACAGTCCACTGATCCCAATCATACTGACCAAACCCTGTGTTTACAGTCCACTGGTCCCAATCATACTGACCAAACCCTGTGTTTACAGTCCACTGGTCCCAATCATACTGACCAAACCCTGTGTTTACAGTCCACTGGTCCCAATCATACTGACCAAACCCTGTGTTTACAGTCCACTGGTCCCAATCATACTGACCAAACCCTGTGTTTACAGTCCACTGGTCCCAATCATACTGACCAAACCCTGTGTTTACAGTCCACTGGTCCCAATCATATTGACCAAACCCTGTGTTTACAGTCCACTGGTCCCAATCATACTGACCAAACCCTGTGTTTACAGTCCACTGATCCCAATCATACTGACCAAACCCTGTGTTTACAGTCCACTGGTCCCAATCATACTGACCAAACCCTGTGTTTACAGTCCACTGATCCCAATCATACTGACCAAACCCTGTGTTTACAGTCACTGGTCCCAATCCAAACCCTGTGTTTACAGTCCACTGGTCCCAATCATACTGACCAAACCCTGTGTTTACAGTCCACTGGTCCCAATCATACTGACCAAACCCTGTGTTTACAGTCCACTGGTCCAATCATACTGACCAAACCCTGTGTTTACAGTCCACTGGTCCCAATCATACTGACCAAACCCTGTGTTTACAGTCCACTGGTCCCAATCATACTGACCAAACCCTGTGTTTACAGTCCACTGGTCCCAATCCAAACCCTGTGTTTACAGTCCACTGGTCCCAATCATACTGACCAAACCCTGTGTTTACAGTCCACTGGTCCCAATCATACTGACCAAACCCTGTGTTTACAGTCCACTGGTCCCAATCATACTGACCAAACCCTGTGTTTACAGTCCACTGGTCCCAATCATACTGACCAAACCCTGTGTTTACAGTCCACTGGTCCCAATCATACTGACCAAACCCTGTGTTTACAGTCCACTGGTCCCAATCATACTGACCAAACCCTGTGTTTACAGTCCACTGGTCCCAATCATACTGACCAAACCCTGTGTTTACAGTCCACTGGTCCCAATCATACTGACCAAACCCTGTGTTTACAGTCCACTGGTCCCAATCATACTGACCAAACCCTGTGTTTACAGTCCACTGGTCCCAATCATACTGACCAAACCCTGTGTTTACAGTCCACTGGTCCCAATCATACTGACCAAACCCTGTGTTTACAGTCCACTGGTCCCAATCATACTGACCAAACCCTGTGTTTACAGTCCACTGGTCCCAATCATACTGACCAAACCCTGTGTTTACAGTCCACTGGTCCCAATCATACTGACCAAACCCTGTGTTTACAGTCCACTGGTCCCAATCATACTGACCAAACCCTGTGTTTACAGTCCACTGGTCCCAATCATACTGACCAAACCCTGTGTTTACAGTCCACTGGTCCCAATCATACTGACCAAACCCTGTGTTTACAGTCCACTGGTCCCAATCATACTGACCAAACCCTGTGTTTACAGTCCACTGGTCCCAATCATACTGACCAAACCCTGTGTTTACAGTCCACTGGTCCCAATCATACTGACCAAACCCTGTGTTTACAGTCCACTGGTCCCAATCATACTGACCAAACCCTGTGTTTACAGTCCACTGGTCCCAATCATACTGACCAAACCCTGTGTTTACAGTCCACTGGTCCCAATCATACTGACCAAACCCTGTGTTTACAGTCCACTGGTCCCAATCATACTGACCAAACCCTGTGTTTACAGTCCACTGGTCCCAATCATACTGACCAAACCCTGTGTTTACAGTCCACTGGTCCCAATCATACTGACCAAACCCTGTGTTTACAGTCCACTGGTCCCAATCATACTGACCAAACCCTGTGTTTACAGTCCACTGGTCCCAATCATACTGACCAAACCCTGTGTTTACAGTCCACTGGTCCCAATCATACTGACCAAACCCTGTGTTTACAGTCCACTGGTCCCAATCATACTGACCAAACCCTGTGTTTACAGTCCACTGGTCCCAATCATACTGACCAAACCCTGTGTTTACAGTCCACTGATCCCAATCATACTGACCAAACCCTGTGTTTACAGTCCACTGGTCCCAATCATACTGACCAAACCCTGTGTTTACAGTCCACTGGTCCCAATCATACTGACCAAACCCTGTGTTTACAGTCCACTGGTCCCAATCATACTGACCAAACCCTGTGTTTACAGTCCACTGGTCCCAATCATACTGACCAAACCCTGTGTTTACAGTCCACTGGTCCCAATCATACTGACCAAACCCTGTGTTTACAGTCCACTGGTCCCAATCATACTCCAAACCCTGTGTTTACAGTCCACTGGTCCCAATCATACTGAGTGTTTACAGTCCACTGGTCCCAATCATACTGACCAAACCCTGTGTTTACAGTCCACTGGTCCCAATCATACTGACCAAACCCTGTGTTTACAGTCCACTGGTCCCAATCATACTGACCAAACCCTGTGTTTACAGTCCACTGGTCCCAATCATACTGACCAAACCCTGTGTTTACAGTCCACTGGTCCCAATCATACTGACCAAACCCTGTGTTTACAGTCCACTGGTCCCAATCATACTGACCAAACCCTGTGTTTACAGTCCACTGGTCCCAATCATACTGACCAAACCCTGTGTTTACAGTCCACTGGTCCCAATCATACTGACCAAACCCTGTGTTTACAGTCCACTGGTCCCAATCATACTGACCAAACCCTGTGTTTACAGTCCACTGGTCCCAATCATACTGACCAAACCCTGTGTTTACAGTCCACTGGTCCCAATCATACTGACCAAACCCTGTGTTTACAGTCCACTGGTCCCAATCATACTGACCAAACCCTGTGTTTACAGTCCACTGGTCCCAATCATACTGACCAAACCCTGTGTTTACAGTCCACTGGTCCCAATCATACTGACCAAACCCTGTGTTTACAGTCCACTGGTCCCAATCATACTGACCAAACCCTGTGTTTACAGTCCACTGGTCCCAATCATACTGACCAAACCCTGTGTTTACAGTCCACTGGTCCCAATCATACTGACCAAACCCTGTGTTTACAGTCCACTGGTCCCAATCATACTGACCAAACCCTGTGTTTACAGTCCACTGATCCCAATCATACTGACCAAACCCTGTGTTTACAGTCCACTGGTCCCAATCATACTGACCAAACCCTGTGTTTACAGTCCACTGGTCCCAATCATACTGACCAAACCCTGTGTTTACAGTCCACTGGTCCCAATCATACTGACCAAACCCTGTGTTTACAGTCCACTGGTCCCAATCATACTGACCAAACCCTGTGTTTACAGTCCACTGGTCCCAATCATACTGACCAAACCCTGTGTTTACAGTCCACTGGTCCCAATCATACTGACCAAACCCTGTGTTTACAGTCCACTGGTCCCAATCATACTGACCAAACCCTGTGTTTACAGTCCACTGGTCCCAATCATACTGACCAAACCCTGTGTTTACAGTCCACTGGTCCCAATCATACTGACCAAACCCTGTGTTTACAGTCCACTGGTCCCAATCATACTGACCAAACCCTGTGTTTACAGTCACTGGTCCCAATCCCCTGTGTTTACAGTCCACTGGTCCCAATCATACTGACCAAACCCTGTGTTTACAGTCCACTGGTCCCAATCATACTGACCAAACCCTGTGTTTACAGTCCACTGGTCCCCTGTGTTTAATCATAATCATGACCAAACCCTGTGTTTACAGTCCACTGGTCCCAATCATACTGACCAAACCCTGTGTTTACAGTCCACTGGTCCCAATCATACTGACCAAACCCTGTGTTTACAGTCCACTGGTCCCAATCATACTGACCAAACCCTGTGTTTACAGTCCACTGGTCCCAATCATACTGACCAAACCCTGTGTTTACAGTCCACTGGTCCCAATCATACTGACCAAACCCTGTGTTTACAGTCCACTGGTCCCAATCAAACCCTACAGTCCACTGACCAAACCCTGTGTTTACAGTCCACTGGTCCCAATCATACTGACCAAACCCTGTGTTTACAGTCCACTGGTCCCAATCATACTGACCAAACCCTGTGTTTACAGTCCACTGGTCCCAATCATACTGACCAAACCCTGTGTTTACAGTCCACTGGTCCCAATCATACTGACCAAACCCTGTGTTTACAGTCCACTGGTCCCAATCATACTGACCAAACCCTGTGTTTACAGTCCACTGGTCCCAATCATACTGACCAAACCCTGTGTTTACAGTCCACTGGTCCCAATCATACTGACCAAACCCTGTGTTTACAGTCCACTGGTCCCAATCATACTGACCAAACCCTGTGTTTACAGTCCACTGGTCCCAATCATACTGACCAAACCCTGTGTTTACAGTCCACTGGTCCCAATCATACTGACCAAACCCTGTGTTTACAGTCCACTGGTCCCAATCATACTGACCAAACCCTGTGTTTACAGTCCACTGGTCCCAATCATACTGACCAAACCCTGTGTTTACAGTCCACTGGTCCCAATCATACTGACCAAACCCTGTGTTTACAGTCCACTGGTCCCAATCATACTGACCAAACCCTGTGTTTACAGTCCACTGGTCCCAATCATATTGACCAAACCCTGTGTTTACAGTCCACTGGTCCCAATCATACTGACCAAACCCTGTGTTTACAGTCCACTGGTCCCAATCATACTGACCAAACCCTGTGTTTACAGTCCACTGGTCCCAATCATACTGACCAAACCCTGTGTTTACAGTCCACTGGTCCCAATCATACTGACCAAACCCTGTGTTTACAGTCCACTGGTCCCAATCATACTGACCAAACCCTGTGTTTACAGTCCACTGGTCCCAATCATACTGACCAAACCCTGTGTTTACAGTCCACTGGTCCCAATCATACTGACCAAACCCTGTGTTTACAGTCCACTGGTCCCAATCATACTGACCAAACCCTGTGTTTACAGTCCACTGGTCCCAATCATACTGACCAAACCCTGTGTTTACAGTCCACTGGTCCCAATCATACTGACCAAACCCTGTGTTTACAGTCCACTGGTCCCAATCATACTGACCAAACCCTGTGTTTACAGTCCACTGGTCCCAATCATACTGACCAAACCCTGTGTTTACAGTCCACTGATCCCAATCATACTGACCAAACCCTGTGTTTACAGTCCACTGGTCCCAATCATACTGACCAAACCCTGTGTTTACAGTCCACTGGTCCCAATCATACTGACCAAACCCTGTGTTTACAGTCCACTGGTCCCAATCAAACCCTAAATCCAAACCCTGTGTTTACAGTCCACTGGTCCAATCATACTGACCAAACCCTGTGTTTACAGTCCACTGGTACCAATCATACTGACCAAACCCTGTGTTTACAGTCCACTGGTCCCAATCCAAACCCTGTGTTTACAGTCCACTGGTCCCAATCATACCGACCAAACCCTGTGTTTACAGTCCACTGGTCCCAATCATATTGACCAAACCCTGTGTTTACAGTCCACTGGTCCCAATCATACTGACCAAACCCTGTGTTTACAGTCCACTGGTCCCAATCATACTGACCAAACCCTGTGTTTACAGTCCACTGGTCCCAATCATACTGACCAAACCCTGTGTTTACAGTCCACTGGTCCCAATCATACTGACCAAACCCTGTGTTTACAGTCCACTGGTCCCAATCATACTGACCAAACCCTGTGTTTACAGTCCACTGGTCCCAATCATACTGACCAAACCCTGTGTTTACAGTCCACTGGTCCCAATCATACTGACCAAACCCTGTGTTTACAGTCCACTGGTCCCAATCATACTGACCAAACCCTGTGTTTACAGTCCACTGGTCCCAATCATACTGACCAAACCCTGTGTTTACAGTCCACTGGTCCCAATCATACTGACCAAACCCTGTGTTTACAGTCCACTGGTCCCAATCATACTGACCAAACCCTGTGTTTACAGTCCACTGGTCCCAATCATACTGACCAAACCCTGTGTTTACAGTCCACTGGTCCCAATCATACTGACCAAACCCTGTGTTTACAGTCCACTGGTCCCAATCATACTGACCAAACCCTGTGTTTACAGTCCACTGGTCCCAATCATACTGACCAAACCCTGTGTTTACAGTCCACTGGTCCCAATCATACTGACCAAACCCTGTGTTTACAGTCCACACTGTGTTTATCCACAATCATACTGACCAAACCCTGTGTTTACAGTCCACTGGTCCCAATCATACTGACCAAACCCTGTGTTTACAGTCCACTGGTCCCAATCATACTGACCAAACCCTGTGTTTACAGTCCACTGGTCCCAATCATACTGACCAAACCCTGTGTTTACAGTCCACTGGTCCCAATCATACTGACCAAACCCTGTGTTTACAGTCCACTGGTCCCAATCATACTGACCAAACCCTGTGTTTACAGTCCACTGGTCCCAATCATACTGACCAAACCCTGTGTTTACAGTCCACTGGTCCCAATCATATTGACCAAACCCTGTGTTTACAGTCCACTGGTCCCAATCATACTGACCAAACCCTGTGTTTACAGTCCACTGGTCCCAATCATACTGACCAAACCCTGTGTTTACAGTCCACTGGTCCCAATCATACTGACCAAACCCTGTGTTTACAGTCCACTGGTCCCAATCATACTGACCAAACCCTGTGTTTACAGTCCACTGGTCCCAATCATACTGACCAAACCCTGTGTTTACAGTCCACTGGTCCCAATCATACTGACCAAACCCTGTGTTTACAGTCCACTGATCCCAATCATACTGACCAAACCCTGTGTTTACAGTCCACTGGTCCCAATCATACTGACCAAACCCTGTGTTTACAGTCCACTGGTCCCAATCATACTGACCAAACCCTGTGTTTACAGTCCACTGGTCCCAATCATACTGACCAAACCCTGTGTTTACAGTCCACTGGTCCCAATCATACTGACCAAACCCTGTGTTTACAGTCCACTGGTCCCAATCATACTGACCAAACCCTGTGTTTACAGTCCACTGGTCCCAATCATACTGACCAAACCCTGTGTTTACAGTCCACTGGTCCCAATCATACTGACCAAACCCTGTGTTTACAGTCCACTGGTCCCAATCATACTGACCAAACCCTGTGTTTACAGTCCACTGGTCCCAATCATACTGACCAAACCCTGTGTTTACAGTCCACTGGTCCCAATCATACTGACCAAACCCTGTGTTTACAGTCCACTGGTCCCAATCATACTGACCAAACCCTGTGTTTACAGTCCACTGGTCCCAATCATACTGACCAAACCCTGTGTTTACAGTCCACTGTGTTTATCCCAATCATACTGACCAAACCCTGTGTTTACAGTCCACTGGTCCCAATCATACTGACCAAACCCTGTGTTTACAGTCCACTGGTCCCAATCATACTGACCAAACCCTGTGTTTACAGTCCACTGGTCCCAATCATACTGACCAAACCCTGTGTTTACAGTCCACTGGTCCCAATCATACTGACCAAACCCTGTGTTTACAGTCCACTGGTCCCAATCATACTGACCAAACCCTGTGTTTACAGTCCACTGGTCCCAATCCAAACCCTGTGTTTACAGTCCACTGGTCCCAATCATACTGACCAAACCCTGTGTTTACAGTCCACTGGTCCCAATCATACTGACCAAACCCTGTGTTTACAGTCCACTGGTCCCAATCATACTGACCAAACCCTGTGTTTACAGTCCACTGGTCCCAATCATACTGACCAAACCCTGTGTTTACAGTCCACTGGTCCCAATCATACTGACCAAACCCTGTGTTTACAGTCCACTGGTCCCAATCATACTGACCAAACCCTGTGTTTACAGTCCACTGGTCCCAATCATACCACTGACCAAAACCCTGTGTTTACAGTCCACTGGTCCCAATCATACTGACCAAACCCTGTGTTTACAGTCCACTGGTCCCAATCATACTGACCAAACCCTGTGTTTACAGTCCACTGGTCCCAATCATACTGACCAAACCCTGTGTTTACAGTCCACTGGTCCCAATCATACTGACCAAACCCTGTGTTTACAGTCCACTGGTCCCAATCATACTGACCAAACCCTGTGTTTACAGTCCACTGGTCCCAATCATACTGACCAAACCCTGTGTTTACAGTCCACTGGTCCCAATCATACTGACCAAACCCTGTGTTTACAGTCCACTGGTCCCAATCATACTGACCAAACCCGTTGTTTTACAGTCCACTGGTCCCAATCATACTTACCAAACCCTGTGTTTACAGTCCACTGATCCCAATCATACTGACCAAACCCTATGTTTACAGTCCACTGATCCCAATCATACTGACCAAACCCTGTGTTTACAGTCCACTGATCCCAATCATATTGACCAAACCCTGTGTTTACAGTCCACTGGTCCCAATCATACTGACCAAACCCTGTGTTTACAGTCCACTGGTCCCAATCATACTGACCAAACCCTGTGTTTACAGTCCACTGGTCCCAATCATACTGACCAAACCCTGTGTTTACAGTCCACTGGTCCCAATCATACTGACCAAACCCTGTGTTTACAGTCCACTGGTCCCAATCATACTGACCAAACCCTGTGTTTACAGTCCACTGGTCCCAATCATACTGACCAAACCCTGTGTTTACAGTCCACTGGTCCCAATCATACTGACCAAACCCTGTGTTTACAGTCCACTGGTCCCAATCATACTGACCAAACCCTGTGTTTACAGTCCACTGGTCCCAATCATACTGACCAAACCCTGTGTTTACAGTCCACTGGTCCCAATCATACTGACCAAACCCTGTGTTTACAGTCCACTGGTCCCAATCATACTGACCAAACCCTGTGTTTACAGTCCACTGGTCCCAATCATACTGACCAAACCCTGTGTTTACAGTTCACTGGTCCCAATCATACTGACAAAACCCTGTGTTTACAGTCCACTGGTCCCAATCATACTGACCAAACCCTGTGTTTACAGTCCACTGGTCCCAATCATACTTACCAAACCCTGTGTTTACAGTCCACTGATCCCAATCATACTGACCAAACCCTGTGTTTACAGTCCACTGGTCCCAATCATACTGACCAAACCCTGTGTTTACAGTCCACTGGTCCCAATCATACTGACCAAACCCTGTGTTTACAGTCCACTGGTCCCAATCATACTGACCAAACCCTGTGTTTACAGTCCACTGGTCCCAATCATACTGACCAAACCCTGTGTTTACAGTCCACTGGTCCCAATCATACTGACCAAACCCTGTGTTTACAGTCCACTGGTCCCAATCATACTGACCAAACCCTGTGTTTACAGACCACTGGTCCCAATCATACTGACCAAACCCTGTGTTTACAGTCCACTGGTCCCAATCATACTGACCAAACCCTGTGTTTACAGTTCACTGGTCCCAATCATACTGACAAAACCCTGTGTTTACAGTCCACTGCCCAATCATACTGACCAAACCCTGTGTTTACAGTCCACTGGTCCCAATCATACTGACCAAACCCTGTGTTTACAGTCCACTGGTCCCAATCATACTGACCAAACCCTGTGTTTACAGTCCACTGGTCCCAATCATACTGACCAAACCCTGTGTTTACAGTCCACTGGTCCCAATCATACTGACCAAACCCTGTGTTTACAGTCCACTGGTCCCAATCATACTGACCAAACCCTGTGTTTACAGTCCACTGATCCCAATCATACTGACCAAACCCTGTGTTTACAGTCCACTGGTCCCAATCATACTGACCAAACCCTGTGTTTACAGTCCACTGGTCCCAATCATACTGACCAAACCCTGTGTTTACAGTCCACTGGTCCCAATCATACTGACCAAACCCTGTGTTTACAGTCCACTGATCCCAATCATACTGACCAAACCCTGTGTTTACAGTCCACTGATCCCAATCATACTGACCAAACCCTGTGTTTACAGTCCACTGGTCCCAATCATACTGACCAAACCCTGTGTTTACAGTCCACTGGTCCCAATCATACTGACCAAACCCTGTGTTTACAGTCCACTGGTCCCAATCATACTGACCAAACCCTGTGTTTACAGTCCACTGGTCCCAATCATACTGACCAAACCCTACTGGTCTATGTTACCTTATGTCTTTATCTCTATCACTCATTTTGTTATCAAACAATCAATACAGACACTTTGTCTGGTTTGCTGTTTAATGCAATCAAACTTTTTGAATACACATTTCTTCAAGACATCGATACATAGTCAAGTCTATAAACTGGAGGTAGGATCTGTTAGATTGGCCTGTCCCTCCCTACTGCTTGTGTGTTCTCTGCTGTGCAATGCCATGTTTGGGCGCCCACTGGTGGTCTTATTCAGAGATGCATCACTGATGACTCCTTAAAAGTGCTACACATGAGATTTTTTCCTAAAATTTTTGCATCTTAATTTTAAAAAATGTCCAAAATATATCTGCCGGTAATAGTGAAATGATAGTGTGTCGCAATATTACTGACCCGCCAGTGTTGTGATTGGCTGGTGTATTCCCCTATTGATTCCTTTTCCGCCACAGCAGCATCTGTGGTCAAACTAGGAAAGCTGTTCTGACTTTGTGGCTGGGATATCTAGTGGAAATCACTCATTTCTTGGTTTAGAAAATTCTACACGGTTCGCTCAATTTCAGATTATGTGAAAAAAACAATCACTGAATAGTGAACAAAACCACTGTTTGATGCTGGTGGACCAAAACCAAAAGTAGCTTTTGATTTGGTCCACCAGTTTCAAATAGCTGTAAAAAATATATATTGTTTGTTATGGAAAAGATATTTCACAGCAATTTAGATGGTACATTGATTCCCTGCACTATGCAGTGCTTGTTTTCTCACATAAACTGAAATTGAGCAAACAGTGTAGAATTTTACCAACCAGAAAATGACAGAGCAATTTCCACTTGATAACATAGCTACAAAGTCAGAATAGCTTTCCCAGTTTGAAAACAGATGCTGCACCGGCAGGAGAAATCAATAGGTGAATATCACAGCCAATCACAACACTAGCGGGTCATTAATACGGTGAAACACCATCATTCCACTATTAGTACCGGATATATTATGGACTTTTTTTCTGAAATTACAATGCAAAAATAAATCCTGTGTTGCACCTTTAATATGTTCCATTATATTCGTCCTGTCTGAAAAATATGCAAAAACTCAAGAGATGATTATCACTTGACATCAAAGGAGGACAAAAATGAATTCTGCTCAATAAAATGCTGTTGCTATAGACAGGATCTATTGCTTAAGTCTTTGGTTATTTTATGTCATACAAGTGTGTGTGTTTGCGTGCTTGCATGCGTGTATCAGTGTGTGTGTGCGCGCACGTTCCTCTGCAAAATGATTTAGTAAAAGTATGTTTTATTATTCAGGACGTTAATATTGCACTATACATATTGGTTTCGTGGAAAAGCTACAGAGTATTTTCAGGTGGTGTACTGTTAAAAGCTGTGACTCACCCTGCCCTGTCACAACAAAGTGAAATAGTGTTCAGATGGGTCCCAAATTATAATCCTTCATATTTATAGCAGTGTGAAATACCTGCATCAGTAATATGAGTCTGTTCTCAGACACCCTCATAGACAAACTCAGAGCATGACCTCAATACTTGGAAGCACTAAATCAAATCCTATTTAAGATCAGCTTTCACACGATGTCTAAATGGCTGTGGGATCTTGTCAGAGACTGGGAATAGTACATATTCTCTGCGTTTCAACACCTTGTTTGGGCCTCACATTCAAATCTGAACCTTGAAGCCAGTTACAATGCCCCCCCAATTCTTCCCTTCTATGCAGGGACATATCTAGACCTGGGGCACCAGGTGGGTGTAATGAATGATCAGGTAGAACTGAAAACCAGCAGTACTCCGGATCTCGTAGGGTCAGATTCTATGAGACTGTTATGTTACTTCCCAGATTTACTTCCCAGACTGGCTGGGTCTGGGCCTGTCTATTATATCAACGGCCAGGCCAGCTGTCAGCCATCCATTAAGTCTCCAAGTTTTGATTCTGTATATTATAGGGCTCATTTCAGTCATAGACACATTTAGTGAGCTCAGTAGCTTATGTTTCTTGTCTGTCTCTATCGTCTCCAGTCCACCTCATTCTGGTCTGGTCTGGTCTGGTTTGGTCTGGTCTGGTCTGGTCTGGTGGTCAATATGTCTGGTTGAACAATGTCCAAGCCATCAAAGCAGAGCTGCCCATCTCAGCAGGTTCCATCTCAAAACCATCCTCAAACATGTATAACTCATTATGAGACAAATCCAATATGGATTAATCATGGCAACAGACAGTTCTCTCTATATTCTATTCAGATGGATGGTGTTTTCTCCTGATACTGCTCTTGTAGTGCTCTGATAATGGCATCTTTCTCTAATCTGACTGGCCATCAGAAGCTCTGTAAGATATGCTTGCTCTTCCTGGCCTCAGCGCTCAGCTCTCCAGGGGTGCTAACCCTAACCTTCGCTCTTCCTGGCCTCAGCGTTCAGCTCTCCAGGGGTGCTAACCCTAACCTTCGCTCTTCCTGGCCTCAGCGTTCAGCTCTCCAGGGGTGCTAACCCTAACCTTCGCTCTTCCGGGCCTCAGCGTTCAGCTCTCCGAAGTTATCAAAGAACTGCTCCATCTCCCTCTGCAGAGTGGTGTTGCGGCGGTCGGCATCGGCCCTGGCACGCTCCACGTTGCGGATCTTGATCTCGGCCACACTGTGCCAGCGGCGCTGCTGCTCCAGGCTGGTCCGCAGTCCCACCACCTCCCCCTGGAGGGCCTCGTTACGCATCTCCAACCTGGGAGAGACAGGACAGAGAAGTACAGGGAGTCACACACAGAGGTTTCACTCTGCTGGTACTACAGGACTGTGGTGTAACATGTAACATGTAGGACTAATATGTTATTGTAACCTGGCACATGTTGAAGATTCTATATAGACTGTACACTGAGTGTACTAAACATTAGGATCACCTTCCTATTCTTGAGTAGAATTCATCAGAGCATGGACTCTATAAGGTGTCAAAAGCTTTTCACAGGGATGCTGGCCCATGGTGTCTCCAATGCTTCCCACAGTTGTGTCAAGTTGGCTGAATGTCCTTTGGATGGTGATGGACCATTCTTGATAAACACAGGAAACTGTTGCTTGAAAACCCAGCAGCGTTGCCGTTCTTGACACACACAAACCCGGAGCACACTACCATACCCTGTTCAAAGGCATCTTAATCTTTTATCTTGCCCATTCACCCTCTGAATTGCACACATACACAATCAATGTCTTTATTATCTTGAGGCTTAGAAATCCTTCTTTAACCTGTCTCCTCCCCTTCATCTACACTGATTTGAAGTGGATTTAACAAGTGACATCAATAAGGGATCATAGCTTTCACCTGGTCAGTCTATGTCATGGAAAGAGCAGGTGTTCATAATGTTTGGTACACTCCGTGTAGCATGTATATAGACTGTTGACGAGGACTGCTGTTGCATTGGTATGGTTTATTCACATTTCTATTACCTCTGGATCTTGGCCTCGAACTCAGCCCTCTGCCTGGCCATCTGTTGTCTGAGGCCAGTCAAGAGCCAGTGCATGGCCTGGGAGGCCGGGGGGACGCGGAGGTCCGGAGGAGCAGAGGGCAGGAAGACCTCCGAGCTGCCCGTGCTCAGGGGGGCATCAGTGAGGGCAGAGGAGGAGGCTGGGGAGTTAGGAGGGAGGTCCTCGTCTCCTGGGTCAGTCCTGAAGGAGGGGAACCTAGTGGACCCCTGTCCTGGGCTGGTTCTGACCACACCACACCCATTGTCTTCCAGGGACAGAATCTCACAGGAAGACCAGGAGCTTCTGGTGTCTACCATGCTGGTCGTGCCCACCTCCACCTCCACTGGGCCAGCAGGGCTGCCCCCACCACCATCCGCAGCCACCTCCTCCATGCGTTGTAGTGTGTCCAGGTTGTCATAGACAGACAGAGTACTGTCCTGAGCCTCACTGCTACCACTGGTGCCAGTAGTCCCCTGTTCTGCAGCCCAGCTGGGATCCTCTGGGCCCCTCCAGCCAATGAGCAGCATGCTGCTGGGTTCTGCGGCTGCCTGTAGCGTCACTGTGGATGCAGATTCTGTGAGTTGGGAGGCAGGGTGGGGGCTGTCTGCGGTCTCAGTGGGCTGGGACTCTGACTGGGACAGAGTGTGTCTGTGGTACAGAGGCCCAGAAGCAAGACTCACTAGAGAGAACACCTCAGCTGGCTGCTGCTGGTGGTCTGTGATGGACAGCCGTGTGGCTAAGCTGGTTTCATGTGGGTTTTGGGCCGAACCTCTCCTCTTAGGGATCAGAGGCAGGGAGAGCTGGCGGGAGCAAGGGGAAGGATGGTGTGCTAGCTGTTGTTGGGGGAGGTGCTCAGCTGTTATGCCCAGACTGTAATCATGCGACTGGGTCTGGGCAGTTGGCTGGATGTGCGCCCCCTCGAATGGGTCTCCTTTCCATCTCTGACATGGGTAAGAGTCAGGGTGAAGAGCCAGGGGCCTCTATGTCTCCCCCCTCCCTGGAGAAAAGGCACAGGTGCTCCCTGATCAGCTCGGACATAAGCTGCTGCACCACGGCTGCCCCTGGGTGGGGGGCAGACAGACAGACAGACAGACAGACAGACAGACACACACACACACACACACACACGCACACACACACACACACACACACTGAGTAACAGCTGGACACATACAGTACAAACAGCATCACATGGCACATAGCATGTTACACAACAATGTGTTGATATAAACACTGTCTCAAGGACACATGGGCAGACAGACAGACAGACACTATCTTTATCTGCCTATATCTGTTTCAGTCTGTCTTCACTGGCTCTGTATCTGTTGGCTAGTTCTGTCTAGCTCTGACCCATGTCTCTTTCTCTGAATAACACTCTCACCAGTGGAGGCTGGTGTGAGGAGCTACAGGAGGACAGGCTCATTGTACTGGCTGGAATGGAATAAATGGAATGCTATCAAAAATATGGAAATCACGTTTGACTCCATTCCTTGATTTCAATTCCAGCCATTACAATGAGCCCATCCTCCTATAGCTCCTCCCACCAGCCTCCACTGACTCTCACACACCTCCAATGATGCTCTCTGGATCTTCAGCTTTGGGTCGTAGGATGTTTGGGCCAAAAACAGTAGCCAGGTTCTGGGTGCTCATCTTGTTGCTGCTAGAATAGGACTGGACTTCGTTCAAAAACCTGTATTGGCAGTGATTTATCTGTATGAGACTTGGGCAGAGTCGATTTTGTCACATCTGCTACATAACATACAGAAATGTGTCATGGTTGAACAGATGAGGCTGTATGGCGTATGTTGTGACTGGGCCACAGGCCAATTCTATTGGGTCGTTCCACCTCAAAAAGTCCAAGAAAGAGGATTTTGACATCCACTATCTCAAATTGTTCTGAAATTGTTTCTATTGTTAGAAAAATATTTGATTAGCATTTTTGCACCATTATTTTTCTGGGATACAAATCATTTGATCTCTGAGAAATTAAGCTAATTGATTTCACCCAAATTTGTCATTTTAATTTATAGGATTCATATAATATTTAAAAAATATAGTAACTGACATCTGATTTAGATCAACCTTTTTTTAACAAGGAGTTAGACATGAGGATGGTCAAAAGTCATGCTTCATGTGCAAATCATCCTGAAATAGCTCAAAATGTATTGTGTAACTCAATGTTACTTGGATATGAAACGTGAAAATGCTAGTATTGGTACCATTGACTTGCATTGGATTTCTGCCACAAATTGTAAAAAGTTAGCATTTGAAACAGTGGCCAGGTAAATAAAACCAAAGCATAGATTGCTGTCGTACCTGGTCCATAAACTGCTTACAGGGTAAGGAAACCATTTGGCAATATGGGTGAGCTGTTTTTCCCTTTAACATTGAGGGGGGGAATTCTTAAAAAAACAAACATAATAATAATAATAATAGCAGGAACAGCACCATCTAGTGGACATAACCGGGTAATATTGGGATGTAGGATGGGACATAAACCTAACATCTTCAATAACTCTGAACAGGGGGGGAAAACATCACTAAATTCACTGAGAATTTCTTACATTCTTAGGATGAAGAAACTCCAAGCCGCAGCTCCATACTACTAGTCAGACATAGAGAACTGATACCGTATACATTATGTACGGATAGGATTCTGGGTGGATAGGATTCTGGGTGGATAGGATTCTGGGTGGATAGGATTCTGGGTGGCTTTTGACAATCTATTTGGATTCCATGTCTTACTCGTTGTTAGAAAAAAAGTTTGGTCCCAATCGGATGTTGGGTACTATATTTATTGAATATTATATGACTTCTATAACTTAAAATGCAATCAATTAGCTTAATTTCTCAGATTATTATATTTCATCAAAATGATATTGCAGGAATTCTAATCTTACCTGTTTCTAACTACAGAAATGATTTCAGAACCATCTGAGATGGTGGTGCCTGTCATGGCTTGATGAAATGACATAAAACGAACCTATAGTGCAGGAATCATCAACTAGATTCAACTGCAGGCCGATTCTTCCTGAGCTAGATGGCCAGGAGGACGGAACATAATTACAAATAATTTGTAGACTGCAAATTGACCGCGAGAAACAAAAACAGATATAATATTTGACTCAAATAGAATCATTTCAAACCTTGCTTACGTTTGTATACAATCACATACAGTGCCTTCGGAAAGTATTCAGGCTCCTTGACCTTTTCCACATTTTTTTGCATTACAGCCTTATTTTCTAATGGAATAAATTGTGTTTGTTTCTCAACAATCTACACACAAGACCCCATAATGATAAAGCAAAAACTGTTGTTGTTTTTAAAAATGTTTTCTAATTTATTAAAAATAAAAAATAAATTATTACATTTACATAAGTAATCAGACCCTTTACTCAGTACTTGTTGAAGCACCTTAGGCAAAAATTACAGCCTCCAGTCTTCTTGGATAAAATGCTACAAGCTTGGCACACCTGTATTTGGGGAGTTTCTCCCATTCTTCTCTGAAGATCCTCTCCAGCTCTGTCAGGTTGTATGGGGAGTGTTGCTGCACAGCTATTTTCAGGTCTCTCCAAAGATGTTCAATCGGATTAAAGTCCGTGCTCTGGCTGGGCCTCTCAAGGACATTCAGAGACTTGTCCCGAAGCCACTCCTGCGTTGTCTTGGCTTTGTGCTTAGGGTCGTTGTCTTGTTGAAAGGTGAACCTTCGCCCCAGTTTGAGGTCCTGAGATCTCTGGAGCAGGTTTTCATCAAGGATCTCTCTGTACTTGGCTCCGTTCATCTTTGTCTCAATCCTGACTAGTCTCCCAGTCCCTGCCGCTGAAAACCCACACCACGCTTCACCGTAGGTATGGTGCTAAGTTTTCTCCAGACGTGTCACTTGGTATTCAGGCCAAAGAGTTGAATCTTGGTTTCATCAGACCAGAGAATCTTGTTTCTCATGGTCTGAGAGTCCTTAAGGTGCCTTTTGGCAAGCTCCAAGCAGGCTATCATGTGCCTTTTACTGAGGAGTGGCTTCTGTCTGGCCACTCTATCATAAAGGCCTAATTGGTAGAGTGCTGCAGAGATGGTTGTCCTTCTGGAAGGTTCTCCCATCTCCACGGAGGAACTCTGGAGCTCTGTCAGAGTGACCATTGGGTTCTTGGTCAACTCCCTGACCAAGACCCTTCTCCCCCGATTGCTCACTTTGGCCAGGCAGCCAGCTCTAGGAAGAATCTTGGTGGTTCCAAACTTCATCCATTTAAGAATGATGGAGGCCACTGTGTTCTTGAGACCTTCAATGCTGCGGAAATATTTTGGTACCCTTCCCCAGATCTGTGCCTCGACACAATCCTGTCTCGGAGCTCTACGAACAATTCCTTCAACCTCATGGCTTGGTTTTTGCAATGACATCCAATCTCAACTGTGGGACCTTATATAGACAGGACTTTTCAAATCATGTCCAATCAATTGAATTTTCTACAGGTGGACTCCAATCAAGTTGTAGAAACATCTCAAGGGTGATCAATGGAAATAGGATGCACCTTATCTCAATTTCAAGTGTCATAGCAAAGGGTCTAAATACTTATATAGATAAGGTATGTGTTTTTATTTTTCATAAATTTGCACAAAAAAATACTGTTTTCGCTTTGTCATTGTGGGGTATTGTGTGCATTTATTTAATACATTTTAGAATAAGGTTGTAACTTAATAAAATGTGGGAAAAATCAAAGAGGTCTGAATACTTTGTGAAGGCTCTGTATATCTCTATATTATACTTTGGAAATGGGAATCCTTTGGAACATATTCCCAACATTAAAATCACTTGGATGTCCAACAATAAACAAAGAAATAAAAAGAAATAAAGTACAATATTGTTTTATATTGCTCAGAAAAGTTGAGGTGCCAAATAAAATCCCCCGCGGCCTGCCAGTTGGGGAACCCTGCTGTAGTGACTCAATCCATTTCCATTCATTGCTTTGGAAATGCGTTAATCGTGAGGTATGTTGTATGCAGAGTTTACGTTATCTTGATTTGTGATAATTGTTGTAAATTTCAGGTAAACGGTAGACTTACTGGCAGATGTAGTTGAGCAGGTTGAAGTTAGCCACTGGAAGTTGATGAAGAAGATGCCGTAGTTCTGTCAAACTCTTGGAGACACAGGCAAAGATATTGTTGTAGGTAGTGCGCTACGCTGCTCCTATCACAATATTAACCATTGGTGGAGTTTATCAATTCGATTTCTCCCTTGGACTTTTAGATCAGCGGTTGTGATGCATCTCAGCATGGCCTGCATGATGCGGCTGGATGGACACTTACCTGCTTCCTCTCAGAGGAGATCTTCTTGCCACACACCAGGAAGTCCTGGTATCTGGAGAAGGGCACCAGTGGCTCTGGCAGCTCCCGCAGATACAGCTTCAGGAGCGACGCCACGGTGTGCACGTCTGTACTGCTAGGATGACAAACACACACACACGCACATACACACACACACTTAAAATACAGAACATCACTACCAGTGTATGTGGGTGAGCAACTACATATAGTGAGACATCCAGACATACCTGGTGCATAGGTATAACTTCATGAACTTGATCTGTTTGCTTGGGAACTGCAGTGTTTGCAATCAAGCAGAACCTGTTTGTGTTGACCGGAGAGCTCTTACCTGTCAAAGGAGGGCTTCTCCCCAGCGTCGAAGGCATCCTGCAACTCTTTAACCAGCGTGGCCTGGCCTGGCTGGCGGAACAATCCCACCTCCAGAAGACCCCGCTCCCGGATGAAGTCCACACACTGCTCCACCACCAGCGGTGCCATGTGTACCCCGTAACGCCGCTCATACAGAACCGTCTCCTCCAGCCGCTGGCCAAACACGCCTGAGAGAGACAGAGAGGAGAGAGAGACAGAGAGGAGAGAGAGACAGACAGAGAGGAGAGAGAGACAGAGAGAGAGGAGAGAGAGACAGAGAGGAGAGAGAGAGAGACAGAGAGGAGAGAGAGACAGACAGAGAGGAGAGAGAGAGAGACAGAGAGGAGAGAGAGAGAGAGACAGAGAGGAGAGAGAGACAGACAGAGAGGAGAGAGAGAGAGAGAGGATTTAAGATCACCCAGGCTAATTTAATAAACAGATGATTATAGAGTACGAATTTTATGGTTCAGGGATTTTCTTTCCTTTCCTCAGACAAGAGAACTCAAACCCTCTATACCCCCAAACCACCTATCTACACAGCCTGCCTCACACTGCAGCTCTGTGTGGGTCTGTGTGTTGGTGCCTGTGTGTGGGTCTCTGTGTGGGTCTCTGTGTGGTCTGAGAAACTCACGCCTCCTGAAGCTCAGAACCCGCTTGATCTTCCTGTAGGCAGAGTGGGACAGGTAGCTGCTGGTCCTGTACACTGTCGCCTTGTTCTCCGGCATCTTCGCTTTTCTCTTCACATTTGTTCTTTCTCCGTCCAGATCTCTCTCTCTCTCTCTCACCGTCCAGATCTCTCTCTCTCTCTGTCTCTCTCCCTCTCTCACCATCCAGATCTCTCTCTCTCTCACCGTCCAGATCTCTCTCTCTCTCTCTCTCTCTCTCTCCCTCTCTCACCGTCCAGATCTCTCTCTCTCTCTCTCTCTCTCTCTCTCTCACCGTCCAGATCTCTCTCTCTCTCTCACTGTCCAGATCTCTCTCTCTCTCTCTCACTGTCCAGATCTCTCTCTCTCTCTCTCACTGTCCAGATCTCTCTCTCTCTTTTTCCCCACCCAGATATTTCTCTCTCTCTCACCATCCAAATCTCTCTCTCTCTTTTTCCTTCCAGATCTCCGTCTCTCTCACCGTCCAGATCTCTCCCTCCTTTTCCACTCTTTTCCTCCACTCTTTTCTTTCTGGCCAGTCGGGCTGTTTGATGGGGGATTATGAGAGGACCCAGATGGCTTGTGACAGCTCAACGCTGTGGAGACCAGTGCGTGTCCTCGCCCACTTTTATCTACCTCTTTTTGTTTTGTAAACTCTCTCCTGGCTGGTACTCCGTGTTATGTCTATTCTCTCCCTCCCTCCTCCTCTCCCTCTCTTTAGGTAAACAGATAAGGCTCCTTGATCTGATGACTCAAGAAATGAGGGGGCAGACTTTCCTTGTCAATGCTCAACAGTGGTCCCTGAGCTCAACTATGTGACCTAATCAGATAAATGAGCATTCCAAAGGAAAGAATTTCATTCTACAAGAAGAGGCATTGTAAAGTGCCGGACACATCAAAAACTCACAATCACTGAGGCATAGAATGAAGCAAACATCCCAATCAATTGAACAGCCACAGGAATATGAGCAATGTCAAAAAAAGTTATATGGAATGTTGAACTTTGGAAAGTAAAATCTCCTCTTCATTTTTGGTGGTTAATGTCTCCTCTTCAGAGTCTTAAGTAAAATGATTTGACAGGAGATTTGAGAGTCCAGTAATACTATGTGTTCTACTGATAACACAGGTCCCTTCTTTCACCACTGAACATTGGAATGTCAGAAAAGTTCCTCCGCACGTTGTTGCTGAATCCAGATAAAGAGTGCACTTGTGGCTCGGCTCCTCTCATGCTCACCTCAGTCTTGGTTCCCAGGGCTCAAGTCCTTTTTTAGGCTGCTAAACTTAACTCAACCTGGCATTGAAAAATCCAGAGGATCTACTTTCAGGCTGGATTGTGTTGACAGAAGAATCCACTTAGCTGCCATCTCTCCTAGAAGGTGTTATTATAGTAGTGTATTATTCCCTCCATTCACTCTCAGAGGAGATGGAAGTCAGTGTTCCTGCGTTATCCAGCAGTAATGGTGTTTAGCACTATTTAGAGTAAGCTGTGGCCTTGCTGCACGTGCCTCTCCCTCCTTGTCCTATCCATTCATCCACATGCTTCAGGAATGTGTTTTCACTCAGCCAGTGCCATACCTCCCTCCCTTTCCAATACACTCCCAGTCTCCCCTTGAGCCACTCTCTTTTTCACCAATTAGATTATGTTGGTTCCCTCAGGTCGTACTCTTCAGTGTTCCTTCAATGACCCCCACTGTCCCACCAAGTACAATATTCACAGTGTTTTGTCTTTCGCATTCGCTCGAAATTGAAAGCGCGAACCCCTGCTTTTAACCAGGGCAAGGTGACCGGAAACATGACCGAATACAAACAGTGTAGCTATTCCCACCACAAGGTAATCAAACAAGCTAAGCGTCAGTATAGAGACAAAGTAGAGTCGCAATTCAACGGCTCAGACACAAGAGGTATGTGGCAGGGTCTACAGTCAATCACGGATTACAAAAAGAAAACCAGCCCCGTCACGGACCAGGATGTCTTGCTCCCAGACAGACTAAACAACTTCTTTGCTCGCTTTGAGGACAATACAGTGCCACTGACACGGTCCGCTACCAAAACCTGTGGACTCTCCTTCACTGCAGCCGACATGAGTAAAACATTTAAACATGTTAACCCTCGCAAGGCTGAAGGCCCAGATGCATCCCCAGCCGCGTCCTCAGAGCATGCGCAGACCAGCTGGCTGGTGTGTTTACGGACATATTCAATCAACCCTTATCCCAGTCTGCTGTTTCCACATGCTTCAAGAGGGCCACCATTGTTCATGTTCCCAAGAAATCTAAAGTAACTGAGCTAAACGACTACCACCCCGTAGCACTCACTTCCGTCATCATGAAGTGCATTAAGAGACTAGTCAAGGACCATATCACCTCCACCCTACCTGACACCATAGACCCACTCCAATTTGCTTACCGCCCCAATAGGTCCACAGATGACGCAATCGCAACCACACTGCACACTGCCATAACCCATCTGGACAAGAGGAATACCTATGTGAGAATGCTGTTCATCGACTACAGCTCAGCATTTAACACCATAGTACCCTCCAAACTCGTCATCAAGCTCGAGACCCTGGGTCTCGACTCCGCCCTGTGCAACTGGGCACTGGAATTCCTGACGGGCCACCCCCAGGTGGTGAGGGTAGGTAACAACATCTCCACCCCGCTGATCCTCAACCCTGGGGCCCCACAAGGGTGCGTTCTGAGCCCTCTCCTGTACTCCCTGTTCAAACATGACTGCGTAGCCATGCACGCCTTCAACTCAATCATTAAGTTTGCAGACGACACTACAGTGGTAGGCTTGATTACCAACAACGACGAGACGGCCTACAGGGAGGAGGTGAGGGCCCCCGGTGTGTGGTGTCAGGAAAATAACCTCACACTCAATGTCAACAAAACAAAGGAGATGATTGTGGACTTCCGGAAACAGCAGAGGGAGCACCCCCCCTATCCACATCGACGGGACAGTAGTGGGGAGGGTAATCGGTTTTAAGTTCCTCGGCGTACACATCACAGACAAACTGAATTAGTTCACCCACACAGACAGCATGGTGAAGAAATTTGGCTTATCACCTAAAGCACTCACAAACTTTTACATATGCACAATCGAGAGCATCCTGTCGGGCTGTATCACCGCATGGTATGGCAACTGCTCCGCCCACAACCGTAAGGCTCTCCAGAGGGTAGTGAGGTCTGCACAACGCATCACCGGGGGCAAACTACCTGCCCTCCAGGACACCTACACCACCTGATGTTACAGGAAGGCCATAAAGATCATCAAGGACAACAACCACCCAAGCCACTGCCTGTTCACCCCGCTATCATCCAGAAGGCGATGTCAGTACAGGTGCATCAAAGCAGGGACCGAGAGACTGAAAAACAGCTTCTATCTCAAGGCCATCAGACTGTTAAACAGCCACCACTAACATTGAGTGGCTGCTGCCAACATACTGACTCAACTCCAGCCACTTTAATATTGGAAAATGGATGTAATGTATCACTAGCCACTTTAAACAATGCCACTTTATATAATGTTTACATACCCTACATTACTCATCTCATATGTATATGTATATACTGTACTCTATACCATCCACTGCATCGTGCCATCTTTATGTAATACATGTATCACAAGCCACTTTAAACTATGCCACTTTTATGTTTATATACCCTACATTACTCATCTCATATGTATATACTGTACTCGATACCATCTACTGCATCTTGCCTATGCCATTCTGTACCATCACTCATTCGTATATCTTTATGTACATATTCTTTATCCCTTTACACTTGTGTGTATAAGGTAGTAGTTTTGGAATTGTTAGGTCAGATTACTCGTTGGTTATTACTGCATTGTCAGAACTAGAAGCACAAGCATTTCGCTACACTCGCACTAGCATCTGCTAACCATGTGTATGTGACAAATACATTAACATCTGCTAACCATGTGTATGTGACAAATACACTAACATCTGCCAACCATGTGTATGTGACAAATACACTAACATCTGCTAACCATGTGTATGTGACAAATACACTAACATCTGCTAACCATGTGTATGTGACAAATAAACTTTGATTTGATTTGACCCTTTCTCTTTATTTAGCCTGACAGCCCCCTCTCTAGCCCCCTCCTCAGCCCACTCCTTAGCCCACTCCTCAGCCCCCTCTCTAGCCCCCTCCTCAGCCCACTCCTCAGCCCACTCCTCAGCCCACTCCCCAGTCCCCTCTTCAGCCCATTCCCCAGCCCCTCTCTAGCCCCTCCTCAGCCCACTCCTTAGCCCACTCCTCAGCCCCTCTCTAGCCCCCTCCTAAGCCCCCTCCTCAGCCCACTCCTCAGCCCACTCACCAGCCCCCTCCTCAGCCCACTCCCCAGTCCCTTCTTCAGCCCATTCCCCAGTCCCCTCTTCAGCCCACTCCTAAGCCCCCTCCTCAGCCCACTCCCCAGCCCCCCTCAGCCCACTTCTCAGCCCACTCCCTGCCCACTCCCCAGCCCCTTCCTCAGCCCACTCCCCAGTCCCCTCCCACTCCCCAACCCCCTCTCTAGCCCCCTCCCCAGACCCCTCCCCAGCCCACCCCCAGCCCCCTCCTCAGCCCACTCTCCAGCCCCCTCTTCAGCCCACTCCCCAGCCCACTCCCCAGTCCCCTCTTCAGCCCCCTCCTCAGCCCACTCCCCAGTCCCCTCCTCAGCCCACTCCCCAGTCCCCAGTCCTCCGCCCACTCCCCAGTCCCCTCCTCAGCCCACTCCCCAGTCCCCTCTTCAGCCCCCTCCCCAGCCCCCTCTTCAGCCCCCTTCAGCCCACTCCCCAGTCCCCTCTTCAGCCCACTCCCCAGTCCCCTCCTCAGCCCACTCCCCAGTCCCCTCTTCAGCCCCCTCCCCAGCCCCCTCTTCAGCCCCCTCTTCAGCCCACTCTCCAGTCCCCTCTTCAGCCCACTCCCCAGTCCCCTCTTCAGCCCACTCCCCAGTCCCCTCCTCAGCCCACTCTCCAGTCCCCTCTTCAGCCCACTCCCCAGTCCCCTCCTCAGCCCACTCTCCAGTCCCCTCTTCAGCCCACTCCCCAGTCCCCTCCTCAGCCCACTCTCCAGTCCCCTCTTCAGCCCACTCCCCAGTCCCCTCCTCAGCCCCCTTCCCAGCCCCCTCTTCAGCCCACTCCCCAGTCCCCTCCTCAGCCCACTCTCCAGTCCCCTCTTCAGCCCACTCCCCAGCCCCCTCTTCAGCCCACACCCCAGCCCCTCTTCAGCCCACTCCCCAGCCCCCTCTTCAGCCCACTCCCCAGCCCCCTCTTCAGCCCACTCCCCAGCCCCCTCTTCAGCCCACTCCCCAGCCCCTCCCTCAGCCCACTCCTCAGACCCCTCCTCAGCCCACTCCCCAGCTCCCTCTTCAGCCCACTCCCCAGCCCCCTCTTCAGCCCACTCCCCAGCCCCTCTTTAGCCCACTCCCCAGCCCACTCCCCAGCCCCCTCTTCAGCCCACTCCCCAGTCCCCTCCTCAGCCCACTCCTCAGCCCCCTCCTCAGCCCCCTCCTCAGCCCACTCCCCAGTCCCCTCCTCAGCCCCCTCCTCAGCCCACTCCCCAGCCCCCTCCTCAGCCCACTCCCCAGTCCCCTCCTCAGCCCCCTCCTCAGCCCACTCTCCAGTCCCCTCTTCAGCCCACTCCCCAGTCCCCTCCTCAGCCCCCTTCCCAGCCCCCTCTTCAGCCCACTCCCCAGCCCCTCTTCAGCCCACTCCCCAGCCCCCTCTTCAGCCCACTCCCCAGTCCCCTCCCCAGCCCACTCCCCAGCCCCCTCTTCAGCCCACTCCCCAGCCTCCGTAACAAACTATTCCCCACCATACACACAGGAGCATCGCCGGGAATCATCCCTCTGTTGCTCCTATCTCTCTACACCTGAGAATCATTAACAGGGGAGAACAGTGTCAGAGATTGACAAAAAAATTGATGAGTTAGAATGATTTCTGTCCCCCCACTCCCCTGTGTCCCCCCATTCCCCTGTGTCCTCCCACTCCCCTGTGTACCCCCACTCCCCTGTGTCCCCCCACTCCCCTGTGTCCCCCCATTCCCCTGTGTCCCCCACTCCCCTCTGTCCCCCACTCCCCTGTGTACCCCCACTCCCCTGTGTCCCCCCACTCCCCTGTGTCCCCCCACTCCCCTGTGTCCCCCCACTCCCCTCTGTCCCCCCACTCCCCTGTGTCCCCCACTCCCCTCTGTCCCCCACTCTCCTGTGTCCCCCCCACTCCCCTGTGTCCCCCCACTCCCCTCTGTCCCCCACTCCCCTCTGTCGTAACATACTACTTTGCCTGCAGGGTGCCAGCCCCCTCAAAATAACTTTCCACTGATCCCGTTATGAACTGCCCCTCTCCCCTTGTAGCCCAAGCCTCTGTCGGGTGACGCTGGCCCCTGATGAGCCTCATGCAGCCCCAGCTGAGTCTGGCTCTTTGCTCTCTTGTTGGACATTAGAAAGCTGTTAATTGGGTGGTTGTGTGGCCTCAGTGAGCCTCTAATCTCTGAAGATCTCTCTCCTGGACGACGTCTCCTGGATGACGTTTCCTGGACGACGTGTGTGTCAGAGAGAGGCAGTAGGCTCAGGGATGGAGCGACTAACTGCTCCTGGGCGGTGCGAGGAATCCATTGTGAATGTTCATCTCTCTTGTGAAATTTGTTGCTGGGCATTGATCAGACCCAGGGTCAGATTTATATGGTACTGTAGGCACACAACACAAGTAGTCTAAAGACATTGATCAGACCCAGGGTCAGAGTTATATGGTACTGTAGGCACACAACACAAGTAGTCTAAAGACATTGATCAGACCCAGGGTCAGATTTATATGGTACTGTAGGCAAACAACACAAGTAGTCTAAAGACAATGATCAGACCCAGGGTCAGATTTATATGGTACTGTAGGCACACAACACAAGTAGCCTTAAAGGACATTTAAGAGCTTAAGGTCTTTACAGGCAGTAAAGTGTATGTTGACCCAGTGAATTCCCTCCATGGTGGCATGATGCTCAAATATTACAGGATTACTACGTCATTATTCCTCAGGTCTGGATAACAATCAATATTTCTCCACACAAGGAAATTCAGCACTAGGCCTGCAAGTCGCATGGGCTAGTTCAGCTTAACCTGTGAAGTGTGTGTGTGTGTGTGTGTGCGTGTGCGTGTGCGTGTGTGTGTATGTGTGTGTGTGTGTGTGTGTGTGTGTGTGTGTGTGTGTGTGTGTGTGTGTGTGTGTGTGTGTGTGTGTGTGTGTGTGTGTGTGTGTGTGTATGCGTGTGCGTGTATGCGTGTGCGTGTGTGTGTGTGTGTATATGTGTACTCCATTTGCAGACCTCTAGTTGGAGCCCCCTATGTTTTGTCCCTGGGCCTTGAGACTGATGGAGCTTGAAGGGGAGCTGGCCCTTCTCTGGGTAACTATGGTGTGAAGCCCAGGCAGGCACCCAGCTAAGGCAGACACACAGCTGTGCCCACCAAGGGGGAAGAGGAGCTAAGGCTGACGAATGCACACACACACAGGGCTGACTGGAAAAGTCAGACACTGGTCAGTTCAGGAAGTCTGTTGAACTAAGATGTATTAAACAATGTAACGTGACCAAATTCTACGGTAGAGAGAGAATTGATTGTTTGAGTCTTGCTGGAGAGCACATGTTGTATTTCTGGCAAACCAAACCTGAGTTTTCAAATCCAGCTGGATTTGTAAACAGTCGCCTTGGTCGACCGTTTCCAGTAAGAGACAGTGAGAGTGTCTGAATTTGAGTGATGTGGGCTAATGAGTGTGTAACAGTGTAGCAGTAGTGTTATAGTGAAGTTACCTGTAAAGGGTATCCAGACACCCTTGTTGAGGGTCTTGAGCCACTCCTCTCCCTGACCACAGCTGTTGGAGAGGAAGAAGTATGAGCCAGGGCTGACCAGTACATCTCTGTTCCCACCTGTGGTGGAGGGAGGGAGCGAGGGAGGGAGGGATGGAGGGAGCGAGGGATGGAGGGAGCGAGGGATGGAGGGAGCGAGGGAGCGAGGGAGGGAGGGAGGGAGGGAGGGATGGAGGGAGGAGCGAGGGATGGAGGGAGGGAGCGAGGGTGGGAGGGAGCGAGGGAGGGAGTGAGGGAGGGAGGGATGGAGGGAGCGAGGGATGGAGGGAGCGAGGGAGGGATGGAGGGAGCGAGGGGAGGGCGGGAGGGAGGGAGGGAGGGAGGGAGGGAGGGAGGGAGGGAGCGAGGGATGGAGGGAGGGAGCGAGGGATGGAGGGAGCGAGGGATGGAGGGAAGGAGGGAGAGAGTCACAGACAGACAGATAGCAAAGACGTGATGCACCAGGGTTATGAGTGTGTTAAGTTTGAGTAGACTGTGACTGCAGGCCACTGATGACCTCTACTTCAAATCAAATGTTATTGGTCACATACACATATTTAGCAGATGCTATTGCAGGTGTAGAGATAATACTTCATATTTCTCTGAGACGAGGAACAGCAGACAAGTTGCATTTATTGTTACAGTCCAGGGCCACAATTACCCTACAGATAGATCAATATGCCTGTCATTACAGATGACACGTTGGGTCGCCTCCCAAATGGTACCCTATTCCCTATCTAGTGCACTACTTTTGACCAGGGATAGGGCTCTGTAGTGCACTACTTTTGACCAGGGATATAGGGTTCTGTAGTGCACTACTTTTGACCAGGGATATAGGGCTCTGTAGTGCACTACTTCCGACCAGGGATATAGGGCTCTGGTCAACTGTAGTGCACTATATAGGGCTCTGGTCAACCGTAGTGCACTATTTAGGGCTCTGGTCAACCGTAGTGCACTATTTAGGGCTCTGGTCAACCATAGTGCACTATAAAGGGCTCTGGTCAACCATAGTGCACTATTTAGGTCTCTGGTCAACCATAGTGCACTATAAAGGGCTCTGGTCAACCGTAGTGCACTATTTAGGGCTCTGGTCAACCATAGTGCACTATTTAGGGCTCTGGTCAACCATAGTGCACTATAAAGGGCTCTGGTCAACCGTAGTGCACTATTTAGGGCTCTGGTCAACCATAGTGCACTATATAGGGCTCTGGTCAACAGTAGTGCACTATATAGGGCTCTGGTCAACAGTAGTGCACTATATAGGGCTCTGGTCAACTGTAGTGCACTATTTAGGGCTCTGGTCAACCATAGTGCACTATATAGGGCTCTGGTCAACCATAGTGCACTATATAGGGCTCTGGTCAACCATAGTGCACTATATAGGGCTCTGGTCAACCATAGTGCACTATATAGGGCTCTGGTCAACAGTAGTGCACTATACAGGGCTCTGGTCAACAGTAGTGCACTATATAGGGAATTGGGTACAGCAAAAATTATGTCCACTCTTTTCTGACTGGGATTGATTGGACGTTTAGTCTTCTCTGATTTGGTTTAGATATGCCCCAACCAACCCCATCTCCATGTACTACAGGACTCTGGATTAGAAACCCCTGAAGTAAACTAAGTCATCAAAACTACCTGACCAGTTTGATCAGTGTATTTTCTCTAGTAATCAACACAGACACCGATTGGCCCCTTTACACTGTGAATACGAGATAGGACAAGTAGTGTAACGAGGCTACTTTTACACACTGTACGTAGATGTAGAGGTCAATGAATACATGCAGACAAAATCTTAAGCTTCATCGCATTAACCATAGTGCACTATATAGGGCTCTGGTCAACAGTAGTGCACTATTTAGGGCTCTGGTCAACCATAGTGCACTATAAAGGACTCTGGTCAACCATAGTGCACTATACAGGACTCTGGTCAACAGTAGTGCACTATAAAGGGCTCTGGTCAACCATAGTGCACTATAAAGGGCTCTGGTCAACCATAGTGCACTATATAGGGCTCTGGTCAACAGTAGTGCACTATTTAGGGCTCTGGTCAACCATAGTGCACTATAAAGGACTCTGGTCAACCATAGTGCACTATAAAGGACTATGGTCAACAGTAGTGCACTATAAAGGGCTCTGGTCAACCATAGTGCACTATATAGGGCTCTGGTCAACAGTAGTGCACTATTTAGGGCTCTGGTCAACCATAGTGCACTATAAAGGACTCTGGTCAACCATAGTGCACTATAAAGGACTCTGGTCAACCATAGTGCACTATACAGGACTCTGGTCAACAGTAGTGCACTATAAAGGGCTCTGGTCAACCATAGTGCACTATATAGGGCTATGGTCAACAGTAGTGCACTATTTAGGGCTCTGGTCAACCATAGTGCACTATAAAGGACTCTGGTCAACCATAGTGCACTATAAAGGACTCTGGTCAACCATAGTGCACTATACAGGACTCTGGTCAACAGTAGTGCACTATAAAGGGCTCTGGTCAACCATAGTGCATTATAAAGGGCTCTGGTCAACCATAGTGCACTATATAGGGCTCTGGTCAACAGTAGTGCACTATAAAGGGCTCTGGTCAACAGTAGTGCACTATAAAGGGCTCTGGTCAACCGTAGTGCACTATATAGGGCTCTGGTCAACCATAGTGCACTATATAGGGCTTTGGTCAACTGTAGTGCACTATAAAGGGCTCTGGTCAACCATAGTGCACTATAAAGGGCTCTGGTCAACTGTAGTGCACTATAAAGGGCTCTGGTCAACCATAGTGCACTATATAGGGCTCTGGTCAACCATAGTGCACTATAAAGGGCTCTGGTCAACCGTAGTGCACTATATAGGGCTCTGGTCAACAGTAGTGCACTATATAGGGCTCTGGTCAACTGTAGTGCACTATATAGGGCTCTGGTCAACAGTAGTGCACTATAAAGGGCTCTGGTCAACCGTAGTGCACTATAAAGGGCTCTGGTCAACCATAGTGCACTATATAGGGCTGTGGTCAACCATAGTGCACTATAAAGGGCTCTGGTCAACAGTAGTGCACTATATAGGGCTCTGGTCAACCATAGTGCACTATATAGGGCTCTGGTCAACAGTAGTGCACTATATAGGGCTCTGGTCAACCATAGTGCACTATATAGGGCTGTGGTCAACCATAGTGCACTATACAGGACTCTGGTCAACAGTAGTGCACTATAAAGGGCTCTGGTCAACCATAGTGCACTATATAGGGCTCTGGTCAACAGTAGTGCACTATATAGGGCTCTGGTCAACTGTAGGGCACTATATAGGGCTCTGGTCAACCATAGTGCACTATACAGGGCTCTGGTCAACAGTAGTGCACTATATAGGGAATTGGGTACAGCAAAAATGATGTCCACTCTTTTCTGACTGGGATTGATTGGACGTTTAGTCTTCTCTGATTGCCATGTATTTTAAGCATGGTTTAGATATGCCCCAACCAACACCATTTCCATGTACTGCAGGACTCTGGATTAGAAACCCCTGAAGTAAACTAAGGCATCAAAACTGCCTGACCAGTTTGATCAGTTTATTTTCTCTAGTAATCAACACAGACACCGATTGGCCCCTTTACACTGTGAATACGAGATAGGACAAGTAGTGTAACGAGGCTACTTTTACACACTGTACGTAGATGTAGAGGTCAATGAATACATGCAGACAATAAAATCTTAAGCTTCATCGCATTAACGCTTGTGCTAATGAATTGACTGCTGATAGTGTAGATCAGGGGCATTTCATCTCTCCTTCACTCATACAGAGAGAGGGACAGACAGTGTGTGCATAAAGTGGTATACGCAGTGTCAGTGTCTGTCCTCTCTGCCCGTCTCCACAGGCCTAGAGACTGACATCCTCTCTATAGTCATACCACAGCACCAGTCAAACATGACTAATCCCCAAAGGCCAATACAGATAACACTGTTTTACATTCCATGCGTTTCACAATATCTCACGTCTCCACCTCTCTCCGCCTCTTTCTGAAATCTTTTTGTTCTTCTTTGAAGAGTGTAGGTGCTGGGAAAAGCTGTGTAGGATCCCGATGTACACAAAGGAAGGGGGCTTTCTTGGAAATAGCAAGTGGGGGTGTTGTAGTAATGTTTAATGATCTTTACATGTGTGATTTATGCTTGCCGACTGTGAGCTGTTGGGATTTATTCCAGTCAATTAAAGGGGCAATTTTTCTATAATGGTGCAGGACATGTGATCCTGGCTCCTCACGGTCACTGTGTCCTTTCAGGTGGACAATGGCCTGGCAGAATCAGATGGCTATTCTTTATCTTTCAGCACTTCTCGGGGTCAACAAGGGAAGAAGAGCTGAATGATTTTCATTATTTAATTAATATGCTTGCTGCCTTTTTTAAATACATTTTTCTCCAGAGATATTAGTCACGTTATGGGGTTCTGGAAACAATTCAACTGTGCTCTCAATTTTGCTCACATTCTTTCTGGAAAAGAGTTTGGTGATTCATTTCAGGGAAGCCACTTTTCTTTTTGACGTGGTATAGTTGAACCCGCTCATTGAACCCGCTCATGCACTACAGTGAATGAATCAGACCAGGAATCAGCTAGTTGGGAAAAACGTAAATACTTTACTGAATAATTGAGAACGTAACGATACAGAAAACTTTAAACCACAAACACTTGCCCTTGAAACTCACACGGGGTAAACACACAGGAAACTGAAATAAAGAACTAACAAAGGGAAACAGAAAACACACCTCTCTTAAAGAGGAAACAATAATGAAATAATAAGACACACCTGAGTACAATAAAAGTCTCTACGGCGGTCTCTGCTGCCAGGAGGAATTATGACAGTAGGATCTAGGATCAGTTCCAGCTGCGGAGCCATGACGACCACCACCTAGTTGTTTGAAGTCTCTAACAAGACCCAGATTCAGGAAGTCCCAGGCAGGCACACAAGCCAGCTCCTCGGACCGTAGCCCTCCCAGTCCACCAGATACTGCAGGGTCCCTCTGACCCAAAGAACCTCCAGATACCGGACCGCGTAGGCCGGGCGGCCATCCACAAGTCAAGGGGGCGGAGGAGCAGGTTTGGAGGGAGAGAAGGGACTGGTCCTTACCAGCTTGAGATGGGAGACATGAAAGGACAGACAGACCCTCATGGACCTGGGAAGTTGGAGACAATAGGTGACCGGGTTGATGCAACTCAGGACCTTGAATGGCCCTATTTACCTTTATTTAACTAGGCAAGTCAGTTAAGAACAAATTCTTATTTTCAAAGATGGCCTAGGAACAGTGGGTTAGCTGCCTTGTTCAGGGGCAGAACGACAGATTTTTACCTTGTCAGCTCGAGGATTTGATCTTGCAACCTTTCGGTTACTAGTCCAACGCTCTAACCATAAGGCTACCTGCCGCCTTATGTAGCGAGGAGCGAGCTTCCACGAGTCCATCTTTAAGGGAAGATCGTGGGTAGACAGCCACACCCGTTGACCCGGTCAGAGGAGCTGAAGAGGTTTTCGGTGTCGGTTTGCCTGATGTTGGTGTCAGGCAGAGGATCGGAGAAAGGAGGATCGCACTTTTGATCCAGGTGCGGCAACATGGTCGAATAAACGCCTCAGCCAAGACAAGGAAATTGTTCCAGTTGCTGGCCTGAGTGGAGACGGAGCAGGGGAGAAACTTCTCCAGCTCCTGGTTAGCCCGCTCAGTTTGACCATTCGACTGTGGGTGGTACACAGAGGAGAGGCTCACCGATGCCCCCAACAGGGAACAGAAGGCCTTCCAATACCGTGTGATGAGCTGGGGCCCACGATCTGAGACAATGTCCTGGGGAAGTCTGTGTAGTTGAAAGACATGGGTAATCATGAGATCAGCAGTCTCGTTTGCTGAAGGCAACTTGGGTGAGGCGATTATTTGGCTGCCTTGGAGAACCATTCAACGACCTCCAGGATAGTGGTAAGCTCTTGGGATAGAGGTAACCCTGTGATAAAGTCTACAGACAGATGAGACCAGGGCTGGCTGGGGATGGGAAGAGGTTGGAGCAACCTGGCCGGTCGCTGACGTGAAGACTTGCTTTGGGCAGAGATGGAACAGGCTGCAACAAAGGATCTCACATCCTCATGTCTTGAATGGAGACCAAGTTCTTAAGGTCCGTCCAGATCACGAAAGGATGTGGTGCCCCCTCCAACTAGTGTCTCCACCCCTCAAGGGCCCACTTGACTGCCAAGAGCTCCCGGTTGCCTACATCGTAGTTGCGCTTGGAGAGAATGGAGCATGAGTGCAGTTTCTTGTCCTCCTCATTCTGCCGTGAAAGGACCGCCCCTGCTCCTGTGTCCGAGGTATCCACCTCCACGACAAAGGGACGAGTCGGATCAGGATGAATGAGGATGGGTCCAGAGGTGAAACATTCCTTGAGCTCTAGGAATGCCCTGTCAGCCTCAGGGTCCAGCAAAAACGGGTCTGGGACTTGTGGGTTAGGACTGTGAGAGACGCTGCCATCGCACCAAAGTTGCGTATAAAACCTCTGTAAAAATGGGCAAACCCAGAACCTCTGGACCTGCCTGAGTGAGGTGGGAAGGGGCCAGTCGGCGACCTCCTCAATCTTTACGGGGTCCATTTTGAGGCCTGGGGTAGAGATAATGTGACACAGGGAGGAAACTTGTGATACGTGGAACTCACACTTCTCTAGCTTGACATATAGTTGACAATGCAGGAGGTGTCTCCGGACTTGTTGGATGTGCAGTATGTGTTTTTAGGGGTCTTGGAGGAGATCAAGATGTCGTCGAGGTAAACAAAGACGAAACAATTCAACATATCTCACAGGGTGTGATTGACCAATGCTTGAAAGACTGCCGGTGAGTTTGATAATCCGAAGGGCATGACTAAATACTCATAGTGGCCACTTGGGATGTTAAATGAAGTCTCCCCTCATCTCCCTCCGTGATTCTCACTAGATTGTAAGCGTTACAGAGGTCGAGAGGTCCAGTTTGGTGAAGAATTGGGCCCCTTGGACCAACTTCAATGCGGAGGACATCATGGGTAGGGGGGTAGCGAATCTTGATTGTAATCTGGTTCAGCCCTCTGTAATCGAGGCAGGGACGCAGGCTTCCATCCTTTTTATCCACGAAGAAGAAGCCTGCATCAGCAGGGAATGTAGAGGGGCGAATGAAATCTGCCTCCAGCGACTGCTGGGTGCAATTGTCCATTACTGCTGCTCCAGGGGTCGAGAGGGAGTATAGACGACCCCAGCGAGGTGTGGCTTGAATCTGCAGAGGGATGGGACATTTCACACAGGGAATTTGTAGCATCAATGAAATTATCTGCGGACCCGGAGTCCATAAAGGCTTGAATCTGGTACTGGCGGTTGTCCAGTGGAGGGTTGTGGGTAGTGAGAGACGGTGACTGGGTAGCCAGGAGGTAACTGCACAGCTCGTCAGGGTCTCCCCCTGTCCTGGCTAGCCCTGGTGTTTCCCATCAGCTCTGGGCAGGTAGCACGAAGATGGCAGAGACCTCCGCAGTAGAGGCAGCTGCCTTCGCACATGCGCCTATCACACTCCTGTGGGCTCAGATGTGTGCGACCCAGCTTAATGGGATTCTCCATGCTGGGCTAGGTGGGCTTGGGGTGCTAAGGAAATCAGAATGCTGGAGTGGTGTCAAAAGAGAGCTGTCTCCCCTGTTCTCGGATACGGTTGTCAATTCTGATTGCCAGCGTTATCAGGGGCTCGAGGTCCTCTCCCAGTTCCCGAGCAGCCAGTTCATCTTTGATGGAGTTAGACAGACCCTGGTGGAAAGCGGTAACCAGTGCCTCCGTATTCCACCCACTCTTGGTGGCGAGGGTGCGGAACTCAATGGCAAAGTCAGCCATTGGTCTGGCCCCTTGGCGGAGGTTGAACAGTCGGCTGGCCGCTTGTTGTTCGCCGACTGGGTAGTCGAAGACTCGTCGCAGCTCGGCAGTGAAGGCTACTATGGATCTGCAAGATGGTGGCTGCTGTTCCCACATCGACTCAGCAAGTGCCCGTGGGGTCCCGGAGATTTGGGAGAGCTGTTCTTGCTGCCACCCTAACTGTGCTCCTTGGTAGGCTTCCACATTCCGGATCTGGGTGATCTCTGCTGGGTCCATATTGGAGGTTAGTTCTTGCTGTGATGTGGCAGAGAATGAATCAGACCAGGAATCAGCGACTTCGGTAAAATGTAAATACTTCACTGAATAATTGAGAACGTTAACGATACAGAATACTTCAAACCAAAAACAACAAACACTAGCACTCAAAACTCACACGGGGGAAACACACAGGAAACTGAAATTAAGAACTAACAAAGTGAAACAGAAAACACACCTCTCTTAAAGTGGAAACAATCAGGAAATAATAAGACACACCTGAGTACAATAAAAGTCTCTAGGGCGGTCTCTGCCGCCCTCTGGTGTCAGGAGGAACCATGACATTCTTCACAAGGCCAGCGATATAAAATAAGCCCATCTAAGGATCTTATCAATACCTACAGTTCTACTGTAAGGGCCCAGGCAGGCACTGTGGGGCTAAGTAACTCTGACTGTGCTGCAGGTAGCCTAGCGGTTAAGAGACCTTGGGCCAGTAACCGAAAGGTTGTTGGTTTGAATCCCTAAGCCGACTAAGTGAAAAATCTGTCGATGTCATCTTGAGCAACGCACTTAATCTAATTGCTCTGGATAAGAGTGTCTGCTAAATGATGTAAATGCATTCCTCAGCATACTCTGTGAAAACAGATCTGAGCAGATCTACATGTGATCTGGGTGCACAGTATGTGATCTCTATCGGGCACAAAATCATTTAAATCTATTCAGGAAACTTCAGTGATATTCTTCCAATACTATTTATTGTAATGCAACACAGTATGGGCTAGAACAAGCCTTTTCTAACAAAAGTTACTCTCTAGCCCAGCCATACTCAACTGACTGACCCACAGTCCGGATCCGGACCCAGAGTTAATACAGACCATGGGTCCCGGCTTTTAAAAAAAAACGAATAATTGAGGAACTCAGTCAGGTTTTCAACTTACTTCTGTTGAGAGTTGTAATAGTAGAATGCACAAGGTTCATTTTCCCCCAAAAATAACAGTTTTCCCTTTGCGATGTCATTCAATGAGTGACCCTATTTATAACCAGAAATGTCCAGTTTATCTACTACTAGCCCAGGTCAGATAGCTAGTTAGCCTAATTTACCTGTCTATCTAAATACTGTAGTTATCATGGTGAGATTACGTGCCCAAAAAAAAGGGTCCTCGAACCCCAAGGGGCCCCAATTGATTTTGTTGATTCACTCAGGTATCATATGAACACACATAAGACATGTGTAGAATTGCAGGAAATTAGGTTTAAAACTACAAATCTTTCTCTTCTCCAACAAGAGGCGTGTGAACAGTTTGAACATCTTAGGGTTGGACATCTTGGGGTGCGAATTGTAGTTTTTTTTATAATGCCGATATACGACAATATCCCTCAGGACCTTTGCCACCAGATTGCAGTTGAGTAACTCTGCTGCAGCCTGGTTGCTCCACATTCCACTAGAATGATGCTCAATCCTCCAGTCCTTTGTCAGACAACTGTCTATCTCATTCTCTGTGTCTCATCTCGTCATCCCCTACCCACTCCCAGCTCATTATGTTGAGTACCACCTCTCTCCCCTTCCTCCCTCTCCCCTATCTGTCAGGTTGCTGCTGTATATCAGTGGTCTGGTTAATACAGCTTCGATGTCTTTCTCTCCTGCCTCCTGCCCCTCGTTCCCCTCTCCCCGCTGAACCCCAATGAACATGCACTGATGTCACTCAATGGCTGCAAGACACTACATCAGTACATCACTCTCTGGTTCTCCTGGGACCCCCATGTTATCTGCCTGTGAGTGTGAGATCGGGCTCGGTACATTAAGACTCCGACTGGGAATTAATTAATTAACCCCCTCTGTGTTGCCCTCCTCTTACCGTCAGCAATCCATAGGGATATAGTCAAATTAGAACTGTTTAAGCACGGCATGTACACGCTGAAACATCTGTCATACACATGAACAGAACTGTGATGATTTGGTCACACTAAGGACATCAAGTGCAAGCACTTCATTTTCAACAAGTAGAAGCAGTAGGTGAAAGATTCTTCATCACTTACACGTTTGCCTTGAGTTTAGCTTTATTGATGCACAGAATGGAAAAAGCTATATGAATGGTACACTGATGGATTTCAAATGGTTGGAGAGTAACCCTACATTTGGCTTTTTCACCATGGTCACAGGGAAGCATGCTTACTTTCTGCTGAATATGAGGAAACAGTCACATAGTAGAGCCGTCCAAGCCAGGTTAAAGTGAACCAGATCTGTCTCATGATGATGAGTAGTCTGACAGGATGAGTATGTGAGGCGAGGGTTGACACCTCACTCACCTTTCTGAGCGGCACTGTCGTACTTCCAAGACTTGAAGCAGGTGAGTCCCATACTGAAGGTCTGTCCAGCTCTAGTAATCACCTCTCCTAGCCAATAACCCAGTCCTCTAAGCACATGTAATAATCCAATTGATTTTGCATGTAACACACACTGACAGCACTCCCTACCGACCCAACATCCATCAGGGAAGGCTCCTAGTACTGCCATGGCCTGGATCCCCGCACATACCTCTTTCTTTCTTTCTCTCTCTCCCTCCCTCTCTCTCTCTCTGTCTGACTGTCTCTTTCTAACGCTTTCCTTCTGTGTCCCTCCTCATCCACCTCATCGATTAACCAAACAGCCCCATCCTTTAAGCTGCGCTGCAGGGCCGGTTTCAGGCATAAGCGACATAAGCGGTCACTTAGGCCCCCCCAGAATACGTAAGGTGCCATTTCGAAATGTGGTTGTGCATCAGCAGTTCTTCTCTTGTTATGTCAGTCACTGATAGTCACTCAATTAGCCATCTCAGCTACCCATTTTTAGATTGGTAAGTTAGTCTAGCCACTAGCCAGCTATCTAAACTTGTAGTAATCATTGCTGAACACTAACAAGGCACGCAGGGCATGTGCCCAGGGGCCCTGAGCTCCAGGGGGCCTCTGTTGATTTTGTTATGCACTCTCACTCAGATGTCATTAACATGGCATTAAGTCATGGCAAAATGGGTAGAATTAGTTTCTCTCTGCTCCATGGCAAAATGGGTAGAATTAGTTTCTCTCTGCTCCATGGCAAAATGGGTAGAATTAGTTTCTCTCTGCTCCATGGCAAAATGGGTAGAATTAGTTTATCTCTGCTCCATGGCAAAATGGCTAGAATTAGTTTATCTCTGCTCCATGGCAAAATGGGTAGAATTAGTTTATCTCTGCTCCATGGCAAAATTTGTAGAATTGCATGAAATTTGTTATAAAATTGCCACGTGATCTCTCTGCCCTAGAGCAAAATGTGTAAAATTGCCACATGATCTCTCTGCCCTAGAGCAAAATGTGTAAAATTGCCACATGATCTCTCTGCCCTAGAGCAAAATGTGTAAAATTGCCACATGATCTCTCTGCCCTAGAGCAAAATGTGTAAAATTGCCACATGATCTCTCTGCCCTAGAGCAAAATGTGTAAAATAGCAGAAGACGTGCCTGAAACTTCTACTGCAGTGGGCCAAATCAGGGTCACAGAGAGTGTTTCTGGGTAGTCCTAAACAAACATCACACACATGGTTATGGGCTTAGAAAAAAGAAGACACCTTTACCATGTCAGATATAGAGTTGAAATGTATTACATCTTGAGTTTGCATCCCAATATTACAGTTTATATACATCACAGAAGACTGAGATATTGTCACGACTCCTACCGAAGGTGGCTTCTCTTCCTGTTCGGGTGGCGCTCGGCGGTCGTCGTCACGACTCCTACCGAAGGTGGCTCCTCTTCCTGTTCGGGTGGCGCTCGGCGGTCGTCGTCACCGGTCTACTAGCTGCCACTGAAGGTGGCTCCCCTTCACGCTCGGGCGGTGCTCGGCGGTCGTCGTCACCGGTCTTCCTGTTCGGGCGGTGCTCGGCGGTCTTCGTCACCGGTCTACTAGCTGTCACCGATCCCTTTTCCCTTTTCTGTTGGTTTTGTCTTATTAGTTACACCTGTTTCGTGTTTACGTTTAGTTGGGCTATTTAAGCTGGTCGGCCCGCCTGCTCTTTGTGCGGGCTTATTTTTCCCACTGTGTTTGTGTGTGGTAGTGTATTGATAGCGTGTTTCCTTTTGGGGTTTTCCCTCTGGACTTGTTAGGTCCTGGTTTTGGGTATCATGTTTGTTGCGCCCGTGAGTTTTGGCACTCACGATTTTCCCCGTGCCTAAATAAAGCACTACTCAGTACTTTCTGCCTCCTGCGCCTGACTCCGTACCCACTACGCTTAAGTGCATCACAGATATAACAAAAGTGCTTGACATAAAAACAATAGATTTTCAGTGTTTTTATTTGATTAATTATTTAATGTTTATTGATTATGAAATTATGAAAAATATGACTAGCAGTCCACCCATGAGGCCAGTAGGTCATTTGACTGCAGGAAAATGATACAACTGCACAAATCTCTCCACCCCATGACAACATTTGTAGAATTGCACGAAATTAGCTATAAAACTTTCAAAAAAGTATCTCTGCCCCATGGCAAAATGAGTAGAATTGCACGAAATGTAAAATCTAAAATGTTTCTCTCCGTCCATTGTCAAAATGTGTAGATTTGCTACATGCTTTAAAACTGTAACATTCTCTCTCTGCCCCAATGATTTTTTTTTCGAAATGCAAGAAATGAACTTTAAAAGTCAAACATTTCTCTCCACTGTCAAGAGGGAGGGACACTAAAATGTTTTGCCCGCGAGGTAGGGGGGGGGGCCAACCAAATCTTGCTTAGGGCCCCTAAAAGGCTAGAGCCGGCCTTGCTGTGCCGTGTTGGGTTGGCGGGGACCTACAGCGGAGGGTGGGGTTGGGCGGGGCCCTCTGCAGCAGACCAACCTACACTGGCCGCACACGCAGAGGCAAAGCATGTCCTCAGCATTCCTCAACCAACTGTAATTATTTCAGTGCCGTGTCACAGGCGGAGGCAATTTCCCTAATGCACAGCCCACCCCACTACACCCCACCCCCAGCTCTCAACGTGCGCCGCCCTCACCCACACACAATGACTCAAGGGTTTATCAAGACGCAAGCGGGTGCCCGGCACGTTCAACTTTTGAACTGTTGTCCATTACGCTAAGAGGAGCCTCTCTCTCCTCCTCTCTCTCTCCCATTCTGTCTCTCTTCCTCTCTCTCTGCCTCTCTCTCTCCACCTCTCTCTCCTCCTCTCTCTCTCCCCCTCTCTCTCTCTCTTCCTCTCTCTCCACCTCTCTCTCTCCACCTCTCTCTCCTCCTCTCCCCTCTATCCTTTTGGCTCTCTCCCATAGCATCTTGGATTTATGATCCTAGCCTGACAGATGCTCAGGAATATATTGATCATGACAGAGAACCACTTAATTTGGCGGGAAGAGTCCTCCTCCTCACCAGACGTTACTGATGCCAGCAGACTTGATGCCTGAATCTGTGTGGCTTGGCTAGAGTGGAATTATGTGGCCAGGTGCCAGTCTATGAATGACACAATGATAGGGGTACCGTGAGACCATTACACACACATCTGTCTAGCTACTTCTTTAAAGTTGTTGTCCATCTCCTTACTCCTATTATGGGAGCTAGTAGTGGTCCTCTGTAGTCAGTTGGTAGCTCATGGGGCTTCTAACGCCAGGGTAGTGGGTTCGATTTCCACGAACACCCATATGTAGAATGTATGCACGTATGTCGCTTCGGGTAAAAGTGTCTGCTAAATGGCATATATCATTAGATAGATAGAAGACGAGGAGATCGCAATACAATTATCTTTTTGATGTTTGCTTCTCTTGTTAGGATTTGAATTCAGAAAGTGAAACCAGTTTAATGCAGGTCTTTTGTTTGAACCTTAATTTAACTAGGCAAGTCAGTTAAGAACAAATTCTTATGTTCAATGACGGCCTAGGAACAGTGGGTTAACTGCCTTGTTCAGAACAACAGATTTTTACCTTGGGGATTTGATCTTGCAACCTTCACAGTCACTAGTCCAACGCTCTAACCACTAGGCTACCTGCCACCCCAGTCTTAACTGTACTGCTGGCATATAGACTTCTGGTATTGGCCATGTTGGCTACTGTGTGACAAAAAAATGATCAAGTCCCCTAGTGTGACCACAAGAGGGATAGTTGCAATTACGACTGAGAGAATTCAATTACCTTTGTGTCAATACATGGGACTCACACTCTATATGCGAAAGGGGTCAGCGGATACTCTTCAGAAGATTAAAGCAGTCACTCCTCCCATCCCACCCCACCCGACCCCACTCCACCACTTCTCGTTTTCACCCCATATTCTACTTTACTGACATGTAACTGTTGGTTTAAGAGGTGCTGCTCGTGGTTTCTTTGGGGTCAAGAGGTCAGTCTCACCAAGTGATGAAGTGTAGGCTGTGGTCAAACTGAAATTGACCTCGCATTGAAATGCATTAAGCAATTTGCTCCAATAGTTCAGCTATATTTCCTGATGTTAGATTTTGAATCATACTTAGGGTATTCCAAATGAACCAAAACAAAACTGCACGACATTGACGAACAGAATTGTCTTTGTGCACAAATTTGCTTACGTCCCTGTTAGTGAGAATTGCTCCTTTTCCAAGATAATCCATCCACCTGACAGGTGTGGCATATCAAGAAGCTGATTAAGCAGCCTGATCATTACACAGCTGCACCTTGTGCTGGGGACAATAAAAGGCCACTCTTAAATGTGCAGTTTTGTCACACAACAAAACACCACAGATGTCTCAAGTTTTGAGGGAGCGTGCAATTGAAATGTTGACTGCTGGAATGTTCACCAGAGTTGTTCGCCAGAATGTTTAATGTTAATTTGTTTACCATAAGCCACCTCCAATGTTGTTTTAGAGAATTTAGCAGTACGTCCAACCGGCCTCACAACCACAGTGTAACCACACCACCCCACTCCAGCTTCTTCACCGACGGGATCGTCTGAGACCAACCAACCGGACAGCTGATGAAACTGAGGAGTATTTCTGTCTGAAAAAAAAAACTTTTGTGGGGAAAAACTCATTCTGATTGGCTGGGCCTGGCTCCCAAGTGGGTGGGCCTTTTGAATTTATTTCAATTGACTGATTTCTTTATATGAACTGTAACTTAGTAAATTCGTTAAAATTGTTGCATGTGGCATTTATATTTTTGTTCAGTATAGATCAGAAGCTGAGCAATTACCAGAGCAATGAGCAGATATGTAAAACAGTCTAAAGGTACACTACATGGACAAAAGTATGTGGACACCTACTTGTCAAGCATCGCATTCCAAAATCATGAGCATTAATATGGAGTTTGTCCCCCCTTTGTTGCTATAACAGCCTGCACTCTTCTGGGAATGCTTTAAACTAGATGTTGGAACATTGCTGCGGGGGCTTGCTTCCATTCAGATGCAAGAGCATTACTGAGGTCGGGCACTACTCACAGTCGGTGTTCCAATTCATACCAAAGGTGTTCGAGGAGGTTGAGGTCAGGACTCTGTGCAGGCCAGTCAAGTTCTTCAACACCAATCTCAACAACCCATTTCTGTATGGACCTCGCTTTGTGCACAGGGGCATTGTCATGCTGAAACAGGAAAGGGCCTTCCCCAAACTATTGCCACAAATTTGGAAGCACAGAATCGTCTAGAATGTAATTGTATACCGTAGCAGTAAGATTTCACTTCACTGGAAATAAGGGGCCTAGCCTGAACCATGAAAAACAGCCCCATACTATTATTCCTCCTCCACCAAACTTTACAGTTAAGACTATGTATTCGGGCAGTTAACGTTCTCCTGGCATCCGCCAAACCCAGATTTGTCTGTCGGACTGCCAGATGATGAAGCGTGATTCATCACTTCAGAGAATGCATTTCCTTCCACTGCTCCAGAGTGAAATAGTGCAAGCTTTACACCACTCCAGCCGATGCTTGGCATTGCGCATGGCGATCTTAGGCTTCTGTGTGGCTGCTCGGCCATGGAAACACACTTCATGAAGCTCCCGACGAATAGTTCTTGTGCTGCATTGCTTCCAGAGGCAGTTTGGAACAGTGAGTGTTGCAACCGAGGACAGATGATTTTTATGTGCTATGTGCTTCAGCACTCGGCGGTCTCATTCTGTGAGCTTGTTTCACCTACCACTAGGCTGCTGAGCTGTTGTTGCTCCTAGATGTTTCCACTTCACAATAACAGCACTTACAGTTGACCAGGACAGCTCTAACAGGGCAGACATTTGACGAACTTGGGATGGGATCCTAGGACAGTGCCAAGTTGAAAACTACTGAGCTCTTCAGTAAGGTCATTCTACTGCCAATGTTTGTCTATGGAGATTGCATGGCGTTTTGCTCAATTTTATATTCCTGTCAGCAACAGGTGTAGCTGAAATAGCCGATCCACTAATTTAAAGGAATGTACACATAATTTTGGCCATGTAGAGTATATTTCAAGCATTCAAATCAACATCTCTGTTTACACTTGAACTGGCTCTGTTGAAAAGCAGACCTCTGAGCAGAGCTGTAACCATTTTTATAAAATAGAGGGCTGAGTTGATGGTCAAAAACATGAAACCCTGCCAGCACATTTACTTCCCCATGTCCATAAACTGTCTTTGGCATCAGCCGAGACAGGTCAGGTCACTATGTTTGTGTGTCAAGACTAAATTACTATCTGGAAATAGTGAGTTTTCTCATTTTTCAAGATTAGAATTCGATTACAAAACGTTAATGTCCATTAAATTACGCAGCATGGAAACTTTTTTTAAAGCAAGGTCTCTTACTTGACAATGAACAGGACCTTGTAGTTTTCCAGGTTGTGTGTGTTCAATTGTAGTCTGCCTCCTCGGGCCACAGCTGTCACGTTGACTCTAAGAGGCTGGAGTGCAGGGAGCAGAGTGCTGGCGAGCCCAGTGTGGAGCAAGAGAGTCAGAGATGGTACCAAGGGGGTGCTGTGCAAGGAGCAGAGTGCTGGCGAGCCCAGTGTGGAGCAAGAGAGTCAGAGATGGTACCAAGGGGGTGCTGTGCAAGGAGCAGAGTGCTGGCGAGCCCAGTGTGGAGCAAGAGAGTCAGAGATGGTACCAAGGGGGTGCTGTGCAAGGAGCGGAGTGCTGGCGAGCCCAGTGTGGAGCAAGAGAGTCAGAGATGGTACCAAAGGGGTGCTGTGCAAGGAGCAGAGGAACAGAAACCTGTACCACTACAGCAAATCCTCCACACACAGCGGCCGGAGCCACCCGAGCAGTTGCCTACCACACCTCTCCCACAGCCAGGGGGTGCTGTGCAAGGAGCGGAGGAACAGAAACCTGTACCACTACAGCAAATCCTCCACACACAGCGGCCGGAGCCACCTGAGCAGTTGCCTACCACACCACTCCCACAGCCAGGAGGTGCTCTGGCTTGATATGATACTCTCCTCACTCCCTCTCTAACTCTGTCTGTGGATTTGTTTGATAGTATAGTAGAGCAGTAATCATGTACGATTGATCATTTTGTTATTGGGGTTATTTGAACTTGCATAGTTATTTGGAACTGGTCTAGTTAGCCAAAACAGTGCTATGCTTATTATTATTGTTATTATTAGGATTATTTGTATTTATTTTATTATGAGTATATATATATATTTATTATTATCATTGTTATTTATTATTATTATTTTATTATTATTATATACTTTTTTTTAACAATCAGTGAAAGATAAGATTGAGGTATTAATTTCAACACAAATTTTAGATGCTGTGCTTCATAAAACTCAGCCATTTAAATTGTGGATGCTGTCCTACTGCACTTCTAATTTCTTGAAAGAACTTCTGTGTTGCCATGTTTTTCTTCTGTAACACACATTATGGTTACGGCAGGTGGTTAGAGCGCTGGACTAGTAACTGAAAGGTTGCTAGATTGAATCACCAAGATAAATACAAATCTGTTGTTCTGCCCCTGAACAGTTAACCCACTGTTCCTAGGCCGTCATTGAAAATAATAATTTGTTCTTAACTGACTTGCCTAGTTAAATAAAGGTCAAATAAAATAAATAAATAAAAATGGTGGCACCTGTACGTTTCTCGGGGATGCATTTGAAATGGTTGCCGCTGTGGCCTGGCCTGGGTTTCTGAATGGGCCGAATATTCTCCCCCTCATCAACTTCCCCCCCGCCGAATGAACGATTGGTGCATTCTGGGGTGGTTCTGTCGGGTTTATGATGTTAGTGATGCTGGTGCCCCCCACCCCTTCCAGAGGAATCACTGCAGGAAAAGATCCCGAAGTGATGAAGATGATGAGGAGGGTCACCTGATCTATCACAATAGACTCGTACTAAAAGATGTATAGAACAAAACGTTCTTTCTGTAACCCTTTTGTCTGATGTTCACTGGTGTCAATGTAGGTAGGGTATAGCTTGGGGGCAATGTAGGTAGGGTATAGCTTGGGGGCAGTGTAGGTAGGATATAGCTTGGGGGCATTGGAATATTTTAAGAAATATTTTTCACCTTTTGATATTTGGCAGATTTTTTTTCCTCCATCCATCTGTTGGCAGTAAGACTAGAGAGAACTAGTATTATAGTAGTTTCCAAGTAATAGGAGTCTTTATTTCTTGTTCAACCTGATGGGTTAACTGGGCCATGTCAATGCTTTTCTATCTCTCTCTCTCTCTTTCTAACGTCTGCTATTGTAGAGATGACCAGAGAGTGGCGCTGGAGAACAGAGGAACTTCCTGGAAGATGAGAAAATGTAATTGTCAGGGACTAAAGGGACACATTTTAGCCTACAACGTTGTTATTTACATATTGTCTTAACTTCAGTCGAGCTGCTCGGAGGTGATACACAAACTACTGGTGATGTGTCTTCTAATTAGTCTCATACAGTGTGTGCATGCTGGACTGGTTCGAAAACCATGGCCACATCTGTATTGTGTTTGGGCTTCTGGGTCTTAGCACTTTTGACTTCCCGAAGGAAAACGGCTTCATGACCTTCATCTGGGCCAGATCAGATCTTCAGAGCTGTATTCTGAGAGTAAAATTTTGGTGCAAAAGTCTGTTCAGAAAGAGTGTAAATGTTTCATATAGGCCGGAGTGGCTCATGATGACGTGTTGTGTTGATTGTACTGTATGTTGTAGTGACTACTGTTGCCTACTGATGCCTTTCTGGTCAGGTCTCCCTTGTAAAGGAGACTCCCTGTCTCAATGGAACTTTCCTGGTTAAATAAAGGTTAAATAAATCAAATATACAGCTTGATGTGTTAGAAAAAGCAACATGGAAATGTGAAGTTGTATTCTTGTTTATTTAGTTGAACATTGAACATCAAGTGTCTTGGAATTTGAATAGCCTAATAGTAATTATCTTAATTGTAACATCATTGTAATTTTCAATATGTGCACTGTACCATTGGATGATAGCTAGTTGTTTTCTTTTATGTAAATTGAAATGTAGGAACAAAAGTAAGTATGTTAACACCTACACTCATTTTTGTTTTATTGTTCTCAGTGGAAATAAACTGACCAACACTGACCTGAAGCCGGAGAACATTCCTCTTTGTCAGGTCCCGCTATGACATAGAGCACAATGCCAAAATGGTTCATCTTCTGGCCGCTGCAAGTTTTGAGAAGCCCCACATACTGTACGTCTGCTGCTACTGATCGGTAGCTTTCCTGGTCTACAAACGAACAGGGAGACGATTAGGTATATTAGCATCCTCTATTTAGGTCTTTTAAAACAGTTCTGTTTATCCGATCACGAGTATCATCCAATCTGACTATGTACTGTCAATATTCAAATATGATAATGAATACGACTGTAGACAGATCAGAGCACCCCTACCCAGTCGATATGGCTAGATCACGGATGGGCAACTGGCGGCCTGGCCCACGGCCCAACCTTTTGCAGGCCCGAGGGGGGGTCACTGAGTGAGGGTCTTAACTTAATAGAATAGAGAAGGCGCAATTTCGAAATGTGTTTGTGCATCAGCAGTCACTTAATTAGACCGTGTCAGCATTTTTTTTTAGACTGGTAAGTTAGTCTAGCGGTCAGCTATGTAAACTTGTAGTAAGCGTGGTCGAATTACCGACCCGGGTGGGGCCCATTGATCATCAGATATATTAAAAGCTGCAAACATTTGCCTCCCCCATTTGCAAAACGTGTAGAACTGCAGTAAATGAACATTAAAACGTAAATGTTTTCTATTTGCCGTCATCAGGTGGGCCTCTAAAAGGTTTTGCAGACCCATAAGCCACGGCGGCCTCTCATGATGAGTTCTGTTTTTTTTTGTGGCCCCCAACCCAATCAAAGTTGCCCATCGGTCTTCTCACCGATGGCCACTCTATGGAAAGGAGAGACGCTCATCAACATGATGATGTTCGTAATTTTTCTCTCGTCTGAAGGTAACCCACACAAACGAATGGAAGTATGGAGGTCATTTTGTGCCCAACAAAATATGGGTTTAAATGTGGAAATCAAAAATATTTATTTCCTGAGCTTTCTTAAGTGTCCTACAAATAGGACAGACACTTCCAAACCTTATTCCTTATGAGGGATTTTCTTCGCTGTCTTGTTTTTCTTCCTACCATTAATGAATGTGTTATTCATTGTGTTTCTATGGGCAATAGTAATAAAGGCCAAATGAAATATTTGATCAAATCATTTTGTTATCTTTTTGGGGGATACCTCAAGGGGTCCTAAAATCCTAAATCAAATAGCTAAAGGATCCATGGTATGATTATCTTAACAATTCCATATGTTAGCTTAGCACCCCATTCATGCTGCTTCAACCTGGTAGCTCCCAGGACCACAACAGCAAAGAAGTTTAGCTTTACGCTTCAACCTGGTAGCTCCCAGGACCACAACAGAAGAGAAGTTTAGCTTTACGCTTCAACTTGGTAGCTCCCAGGACCACAACAGAAGAGAAGTTTAGCTTTACGCTTCAACCTGGTAGCTCCCAGGACCACAACAGAAGAGAAGTTTAGCTTTACGCTTCAACTTGGTAGCTCCCAGGACCACAACAGAAGAGAAGTTTAGCTTTACGCTTCAACCTGGTAGCTCCCAGGACCACAACAGCAGAGAAGTTTAGCTTTACGCTTCAACCTGGTAGCTCCCAGGACCACAACAGCAGAGAAGTTTAGCTTCACGCTTCAACCTGGTAGCTCCCAGGACCACAACAGCGGAGAAGTTTAGCTTTACGCTTCAACCTGGTAGCTCCCAGGACCACAACAGCGGAGAAGTTTAGCTTTAAGCTTCAACCTGGTAGCTCCCAGGACCACAACAGCAAAGAAGTTTAGCTTTACGCTTCAACCTGGTAGCTCCCAGGACCACAACAGAAGAGAAGTTTAGCTTTACGCTTCAACTTGGTAGCTCCCAGGACCACAACAGAAGAGAAGTTTAGCTTTACGCTTCAACCTGGTAGCTCCCAGGACCACAACAGAAGAGAAGTTTAGCTTTACGCTTCAACCTGGTAGCTCCCAGGACCACAACAGAAGAGAAGTTTAGCTTTACGCTTCAACTTGGTAGCTCCCAGGACCACAACAGAAGAGAAGTTTAGCTTTACGCTTCAACCTGGTAGCTCCCAGGACCACAACAGCAGAGAAGTTTAGCTTTACGCTTCAACCTGGTAGCTCCCAGGACCACAACAGCAGAGAAGTTTAGCTTCACGCTTCAACCTGGTAGCTCCCAGGACCACAACAGCGGAGAAGTTTAGCTTTACGCTTCAACCTGGTAGCTCCCAGGACCACAACAGTGGAGAAGTTTAGCTTTAAGCTTCAACCTGGTAGCTCCCAGGACCACAACAGCGGAGAAGTTTAGCTTTACGCTTCAACCTGGTAGCTCCCAGGACCACAACAGCGGAGAAGTTTAGCTTTACGCTTCAACCTGGTAGCTCCCAGGACCACAACAGCAGAGAAGTTTAGCTTTAAGCTTCAACCTGGTAGCTCCCAGGACCACAACAGCGGAGAAGTTTAGCTTTACGCTTCAACCTGGTAGCTCCCAGGACCACAACAGCGGAGAAGTTTAGCTTTACGCTTCAACCTGGTAGCTCCCAGGACCACAACAGCAGAGAAGTTTAGCTTTACGCTTCAACCTGGTAGCTCCCAGGACCACAACAGCAGAGAAGTTTAGCTTTAAGCTTCAACCTGGTAGCTCCCAGGACCACAACAGCGGAGAAGTTTAGCTTCACGCTTCAATCTGGTAGCTCCCAGGACCACAACAGTGGAGAAGTTTAGCTTTAAGCTTCAACCTGGTAGCTCCCAGGACCACAACAGCAGAGAAGTTTAGCTTTAAGCTTCAACCTGGTAGCTCCCAGGACCACAACAGTGGAGAAGTTTAGCTTTACGCTTCAACCTGGTAGCTCCCAGGACCACAACAGAAGAGAAGTTTAGCTTTACGCTTCAACCTGGTAGCTCCCAGGACCACAACAGCGGAGAAGTTTAGCTTCGCGCTTCAACCTGGTAGCTCCCAGGACCACAACAGCAGAGAAGTTTAGCTTCATGCTTCAACCTGGTAGCTCCCAGGACCACAACAGCAGAGAAGTTTAGCTTTACGCTTCAACCTGGTAGCTCCCAGGACCACAACAGCAGAGAAGTTTAGCTTTATGCTTCAACCTGGTAGCTCCCAGGACCACAACAGCGGAGAAGTTTAGCTTTACGCTTCAACCTGGTAGCTCCCAGGACCACAACAGCAGAGAAGTTTAGCTTTAAGCTTCAACCTGGTAGCTCCCAGGACCACAACAGCGGAGAAGTTTAGCTTTACGCTTCAACCTGGTAGCTCCCAGGACCACAACAGCAACAGCGGAGAAGTTTAGCTTTAAGCTTCAACACACTCAGTTGCTGCGGACATTGACCCACTACTACTGTTTACTTTGTGAATCTATGTCATCTCGCTGTCTACTTTTACAGCTAGAATCATTAGTTGTTACACCAACTTTTTGCCAAATTATTAATGATATATACCCATTGATTCTTGAAGAATATAACTTTTATAAATTCCTCAAGAGCTTAGTTCAAAATACAAGCTTGTTTAATTGTTTGTTAAATATGTACAGTACCAGTCAAACATTTTGACACACCTACTCATTCAAGGGTTTTTCTTTATTTGTACTATTTTCTACATTGTAGAATAATAGTGAAGACATCAAAACTATACCATTTTTAGATTCTTCAAAATAGCCATCCTTTGCCTTGATGACAGCTTTGCACACTCTTGGCATTCTCTCAACCAGCTTCATGAGGTAGTCACCTGGAATGCATTTCAATTAACAATGTGCCTTGTTAAAAGTTAATTTATGGAAATTCTTTCCCTCTTAAATACATTTGATATGTACCTCATATGTACCTATATGTTTCTGTTGTCACCATAGAGTACATTCTGTTTACAATGTGTGCCAATACGTTTATGTTGTCCACTTAGCAATACATTCTAGTTCTAATGTGTACCACTATGTTTCTGTTGTCCCAGTAGCAATACATTCTAGTTCTAATGTGTACCACTATGTTTATGTTGTCCCCGTAGCAATACATTCTGTTTACAATGTGTGCCAATACATTTATGTTGTCCACTTAGCAATACATTCTAGTTCTAATGTGTACCACTATGTTTATGTTGTCCCCGTAGCAATACATTCTAGTTCCAATGTGTACCACTATGTTTATGTTGTCCCCGTAGCAATACATTCTAGTTCTAATGTGTACCACTATGTTTATGTTGTCCCCGTAGCAATACATTCTAGTTCTAATGTGTACCACTATGTTTATGTTGTCCCCGTAGCAATACATTCTAGTTCCAATGTGTACCACTATGTTTATGTTGTCCCTGTAGCAATACATTCTAGTTCTAATGTGTACCACTATGTTTAAGTTGTCCCCGTAGCAATACATTCTAGTTCTAATGTGTACCACTATGTTTATGTTGTCCCCGTAGCAATACATTCTAGTTCTAATGTGTACCACTATGTTTATGTTGTCCCCGTAGCAATACATTCTAGTTCTAATGTGTACCACTATGTTTATGTTGTCCCCGTAGCAATACATTCTAGTTCTAATGTGTACCACTATGTTTATGTTGTCCCCGTAGCAATACATTCTAGTTCTAATGTGTACCACTATGTTTATGTTGTCCCCGTAGCAATACATTCTAGTTCTAATGTGTACCACTATGTTTATGTTGTCCCCGTAGCAATACATTCTAGTTCTAATGTGTACCACTATGTTTATGTTGTCCCAGTAGCAATACATTCTAGTTCTAATGTGTACCACTATGTTTATGTTGTCCCCGTAGCAATACATTCTAGTTCTAATGTGTACCACTATGTTTATGTTGTCCCCGTAGCAACATGTCCTCCAAGAACTCAGACCATGATTATCTGTTGGACCTGATCCTCAGTATGATGGAGTATGACGTGTCCAGGAGGCTCACCCCGGAGGAGACCATCTGGCACCCATTCTTCCATTCCATAAGGAAGGAGGGGAAAAAGTGACCCTGAAGATCACAGCACACACTAGCAGGGCTGGGGTCAATTCCATTTCAATTCAGAAAGTATCCACAATTTCAAATGTTCTTCATTGAAATAGCAGTGTACTTCCCAACCCTGCCCACCACTCTACATTTCTCTACTCCAAGGGGGATTTCTATAGGCTGCATCAGTCTGCTGTCTCATATTATTACATCTGCCCAATTTACATACACATTGAGTTCACCTGCCCGTATCCTAAGCATTTATTTGGCATTTTAGTCATTTAGCAGACACTCTTATCCAGAGGAACTTACAGTAGTGAGACCATACATTTTCATACTGGTCCCCCGTGGGAATGAAGCCAACAACCCTGGCATTGTATGTGCCATGCTCTACCAACTGAGCTAAGTTGAAGACAACTTGACTCCGGTTGATCCCTGTTGATTTGTGAATACAATTATTTTGCATGTTTTGTCCATTTTCAATGTGTTTCTTCACAACAAATTAACACTCTTTACTTCAGGTTAATGGATTAGCTAAAAATATTGTCAGCCACATTGACGATAATGGGGGAAAAACTATTGCTCATAAAAGTTGTTGTTATTGATTGATAGACATTTGTTGGTAGTTTAAAGTCAGTAGGATAAACAGTGATGGGAATGTGTTCTGTTGGTCTGCTTGTAGTAGTCCTAGTCATCCAGTTGAGGGCAATAAAACGCCACATGAATAGATTCCAGTTGAGGGCAATACAACGCCCCATGAATAGATTCCAGTTGACCCAACGCCCCATGAATAGATTCCAGTTGACCCAACGCCCCATGAATAGATTCCAGTTGAGGGCAATATAATGCCCCATGAATAGATTCCAGTTGACCCAACGCCCCATGAATAGATTCCAGTTGAGGGCAATGTAACGCCCCGTGAATAGATTCCAGTTGGGGCAATACAACGCCCCATGAATAGATTCCAGTTGAGGGCAATACAACGCCCCATGAATAGATTCCAGTTGAGGGCAATATAATGCCCCATGAATAGATTCCAGTTGAATACAGGGCCTTCAGAAAGTATTCAGACCCCTTGACTTTTTCCTCATGTTGTTGTGTTACAGCCTGAATTTAACATGTATTACATTTAGATTTATCCAGAATACAAAGTGTTACATTTGAGGCAAATCCAATAAAACACATTACTGAGTAACACTCTCCATATTTTCAAGCACAGTGGTATCTGTATACTTGTAATTGTTAAGGACCGGTTTTCAGGATAAAAATAAACAGAATGGAGTTAAACACAGGCAAAGTCCTAGAGGAAATCCTGGTTCAGCCAGCTTTCCATCAGACACCAGGAGATGAATTCACCTTGCAGCATGACAACCTAAAATACAAGGCCAGATTTACACTGGAGTTGCTTACTAAGAAGACGGTGAATGTTCCTGAGTGGCCGAGTTACAGTTTTGACTTAAATCTACTTGAAAATGGTTGTCAAGCAATGATCAACAAACAAATTGACAGAGCTTGAAGATTTTTGAAAAGAATAACGGACAAATGTTGCACAATCCAGCACAGGAGGCTGCCAAAACGTAGCTGATGGAATGGCATCAACCACATGGAAAATGTGTTTGATGTATTTGATTCCATTCCACCGATTCCACTCCAGTTATTACCACAAGCCCATACTCCCCAATTAAGGTCCCACCAACCTCCTGTGCTGGAAAGCTCTTAGAGCAGGGTGTCAAACTCATTCCATGGAGGGCCTAGTGTCTGCGGGTTTTTGTTTTTTCCTTTCAATTAAGACCTAGACAGGTGAGGGGAGTTCTTTACTAATTAGTGACCTTCATTCATCATTGAGTTACAAAGGAGGAGCGAAAACCAGCAGACACCCGGCCCTCCATGGAATGAGTTTGACACGTGTATTTCATTGTCATTACATTTGAAATTTTTTCCAAAAACATGTTTTCACTTTGTCATTACGGGGTATCTATTTAATACATTGTGAATTCAGGCTGTAACCCCCCAAAAATGTATTGATGATATTGGATGTAGATGCATAAAAATAAAATCTATTTAATACATTTTGAATTCAGGCTGTAACCCCCCAAAAATGTATTGATGATATTGTATGTATTGGTGATAGATTGACAGTATGGTTGAGGCGGTATGGCTGAGGAGCCCACGGTGGATCAACACATCCGTTTTTATTTTGACAAGGGATTAACCCAGACAGAAATGGAATTATGTCTGTCAGCTATAGATGGCTTCCAGTTTTGGCTCCAATACAATCCATTTTCAAAGACAGGTAAAAGTGTGGTTGAACTACTATTTTAAATTGATTGAATGTGGAATGTTAACACTGAGGTCTGTGGTTGCAGACTACCAATTAAAGTTTACCAAAGTTGACCAAACTACCAATAAAAATTATTTGAATCTCTTTAATAGTTTTAAACAGGGATGATGGCTTGTGAATAGCAGCAAAAAGTAGTAAAGAAAAGGGAAACTAGTAAAACAGGTGAAGTGTTGTGGATTCTAAAATACTCCAACATTTCATAAAGGCTACAGACTATTTCGTCATTATACCCACAAATCAAATCAAATCAAATTTATTTATATAGCCCTTCGTACATCAGCTGATATCTCAAAGTGCTGTACAGAAACCCAGCCTAAAACCCCAAACAGCAAGCAATGCAGGTGTAGAAGCACGGTGGCTAGGAAAAACTCCCTAGAAAGGCCAAAACCTAGGAAGAAACCTAGAGAGGAACCAGGCTATGTGGGGTGACCAGTCCTCTTCTGGCTGTGCCGGGTGGAGATTATAACAGAACATGGCCAAGATGTTAAAATGGTGGGCAAAATGTTGTAGAAGGACAGCTCCGCCATTCATCTCACTGACTAGACACACTGTATCATGTGCAGTTTATTTGGAATTTCTATTTCCTTATTTTGTCATTATTTGTCTTTTATTTCTGGGGTTTTGATAAGAAGACCCCGGCCTGTACATTAGCACCTGGCTACAGATGTGCACTAATCAAAAGTCTTAGATCTGTGTGGAGTCTTGCTGCCTTTGGTCCACTTTGACACTGCTGTCAATGTATCACCAATACCTCCACTCTTATTTATAGAGTTTACCTCATGATCTCGACAAAAACACCTTATGTTGTGAAAAATAAATCATGATCACAACATAAGGAGGGAATAATTGTTTGAATAAATAACATTGAGTGCTAGTCCCCTTTCATGGTTAATGAAGTGATAAGAATTTCATATTTCAATTATTTTCTCAAAGTACACAACACTGAAATGTATTGTGTATTATGTCAAATGTTTATGTCTAAAATCAATTCATGTTTTCACTTAGGCTATTGTTTTTTTTTATGGCACATTCATTGGGGTAAGAATAAGAGTTTAAATACTCTGGTTCTCAATCCATGTATTCACCAGAGAGATGTATTCTTAGGAAGACTCATTTTATTGAATGGACTTCAGGAAGTGATAAAGAACGATTTAAAGGGTATTTGGCATTATGTCTGTGACTGGTCCTGCTCGCGTGAGCACATCCGTAGCCTACACAAGTCCTCGTGCAGCTGTTGTTGCACGCTGTTGCGTCCCTTCATGTATCCACAGTTGCGCAGAGATTAAACATTCATTCTTGTGATGGCTCCGCTACAGTAACAAACTGGGATTACAACAATCGAAATATTTCTATTTGACATACAGGAAAATAGCCTATAATTCATTAACGGAATTTTTTGCAGTTTGCACGAATAATTTTACTGCAGATGCCAGGATGGGATCCCCCGCAAAATCTGACGAAAAGACCATGGACTCAATCAACTACAACAGCCACAAATCCAATTTTTCGCATTGTTTAGGCGGGCTGCCAACCGCATTTTGCGTCATTTTGTCGGTGTGTTCTATGGCATTTTGTTTTTTGGTAAACTTCAGGACAGCTCACCTGGAGTACAGAGTGCAGACTTTGGAGATGGAGAGAATGTCCCCGATCCCTTCCGATGAGAATGGAACGGTACCTGGTCTTCAGGATATCATTGAAAAACTAGTGCACGAGGTGAGGTTGACGTTAAAGTGTAATACGATTTAATGAACCTCTTTCAGACAGTGACGCAAGATCAGTTGCCATATTTTGAAAGGATTATCTCTCACGTTAGAATGAGCCTACGTTAAGGTTGCCTATTTCATCACAACATTGTAGCCGATCACCATAATCATGTAGGAACATGGCCTGATTAATCTAGTTTAACTACTCATTTGACACCTCGATTCAGACTGATTCGGTAATCTGGAGTCCAATTTGACATCCGTTAAAAAACGATTGTCATGTACTACCACTAAAGAACAATTAGCATGCACGATGGGTTACACTTACAGTGGGATTAACACCCTTGATAAAGATTAGCAAAACAGACTGTATAAAAAAATAAAAAAAATATCATGAGCTGTTATTGTATGCTCCAAAAAAATTGGGAAATTATGTTTTATACAAAATCTGAAGAACATAGGTACTTTCCGCAGGTGCGGGAGTTGTAGGCAAACTCATAGATAACCGTACACTGCTGCTCATGCTCCCAGGTGTCAACGTTATTAATAACAACGTTTCGACCCTTAGGTCATGGATGCCTGATGAACGAACACCTAAGGGTGGAAAGGTTGTTCAAAATAAAATCCCCTGGGAGCATGTGCAGCAATGTGCTGCGTTTTCCTTTCCGTTTTTCATATAGGATTTCTACTAATACAATTGCTCACTGAAATAGATTTAGTTTAACAAGTAATATATATTTTTCTCAGAAAGGTAGGGGTCAAAATTATTGACACCTCTGTTTTCAATGCCTTTCAATACCTCATCTTAGGAGGATAATGGCACTGACCCCTCAGGGCACAGTTCAACATGTAGTTTTTATTTCCATTTGGTTGAGTTTTCAACTAACGTGAATTCAACGTGAAATCAACCAAACATTTCACCATGTTATTGGATCTAGGTAAACAGTTGGGTGAAAAAAATACTAAATGTCCTTACATTGATGACTTTTCAAATCCAATTAGTTTTCCACTTTGATTCAACGTCATCATATTGGTTTGGGGGGGGTTGAATTGAAGTGGAAACAATGTTGATTCAGACCATTTTTGACAAGTGGGGAGCCTTTTTCTAAAATGTGTTATGAGTTGGAGAACACATTGGGAGGGATCTTAGATCATTCCTCCGTACAGAATTCCTCCAGATTCTTTTCATACCCTTCCTCTGTTGGTGTGTAGAACTCCATTTTCATGTCATCTGATCGAAGCACTGGTTCCAATCCAAGTGCCAATGCTGTTTAGCGAACTCCAGGTATTTAAATTCATCTCAAGGGGCTCCCTAGTGGCGAAGCAGTCTAAGGCACTGCATCTCAGTGCTAGAAGTGGCACTACAGACCCTGGTTCAATTCCAGGTTGTATCACAACTGGCTGTGATTGGGAGTCCCGTAGGGTGTTTACATTTTTGTAACTAGAGCTCTTTGGCCACGTACACCATTGAGGGGTTTGACGTCAAAATGAGAATGCATGAGCAGAACAGAGCCCCATACTTACTGTAAAATATGTTGGTGGATCTATGATGTTATGGGGCTATTTTGTTTCCACTGATCCTGGGGCCCTTGTTAAGGTCAACGGCATCATGAACTTGACCCATTACCTGGACATTTTAGTCCAAAAACTGGTTGTCTCTGCATGGAGATTGAAACTTGGCCTCAGGTGGATCTTCCAGCAAAACAATAACCCCAAGCACACATCAAAATCCACAAAGAAATGGTTAACTGGACACAAAATCCTCATTTTGTAATGGCCATCTCAGTCTCTGGACTTGAAACCTATTGAAAACCTGTGGTTTGAAGTGAAGAGTGTAGAACATAAGTACAGACGAAGGATATCAAGGATCTGGAAGGATTCTGTATGGAGGAATGGTCTACGATTCCTTCCAATGGGTTCTCCAACTCATAAAACATTTTTAGGAAAAAGCCCAGTGCCTTGATCCTCACAAGGTGATGTGTTGAAAGGTATTGAAAACAGCGGTGTCAATCATTTTGACACCTACCTTTAAATAAAATAAAAACAATACTACTTGTTGAACAAAATCTCTTTCTCTGAGCAATTCTATTAGTATAAAATAATCTATTTTCATTTTTATTTTTGCGTACAATATAGCTTAGTATTTGAATTATTTATTTTAAACAGTCATTTTTGCTCATCTTTATCAAGGGTGTCAATAATTTTAGGCCCCACTGTACATCTAACATCTCACATTATTCACTGTGGCTCTTGTTGTTCCCTTTCAGAGACTGACCAAAGCACTGCCCAAACTTCGCGCTGCCAGGGATGTCATTCAAGAGTGCTCCTGTCCTCCAGGTATGTCCCCTGCCCTATGAAAGGCTTCTATGCCCAGGTTTATGGAAGGAATTGAGAATATTTAATATCCAGGGCCTTTTACCTCAGTCCCATGTTCCCTCAGCCCTATGTTCCCTCAGTCCCATGTTCCCTCAGCCCTATGTTCCCTCAGTCCCATGCTCCCTCAGCCCCATGTTCCCTCAGCCCCATGTTCCCTCAGCCCCATGTTCCCTCAGCCCCATGCTCCCTCAGCCCCATGTTCCCTCAGCCCCATGTTCCCTCAGCCCCATGTTCCCTTAGCCCCATGTTCCCTCAGCCCTATGTTCTCTCAGCCCCATGTTCCCTTAGCCCTATGTTCCCTCAGCCCTATGTTCCCTCAGTCCTATGTTCCCTCAGCCCCATGTTCCTTCAGCCCCATGTTCCCTCAGTCCCATGTTCCCTCAGCCCCATGTTCCCTCAGCCCCATGTTCCCTCAGTCCTATGTTCCCTCAGTCCCATGTTCCCTCAGTCCTATGTTCCCTCAGCCCCATGTTCCCTCAGCCCCATGTTCCCTCAGTCCCATGTTCCCTCAGCCCCATGTTCCCTCAGCCCCATGTTCCCTCAGCCCCATGTTCCCTCAGTCCCATGTTCCCTCAGCCCCATGTTCCCTCAGCCCCATGTTCCCTCAGTCCTATGTTCCCTCAGCCCCATGTTCCCTCAGCCCCATGTTCCCTCAGTCCCATGTTCCCTCAGCCCCATGTTCCCTCAGCCCCATGTTCCCTCAGTCCTATGTTCCCTCAGTCCTATGTTCCCTTAGACCCATGTTCCCTCAGCCCTATGTTCCCTTAGACCCATGTTCCCTCAGTCCCATGTTCCCTCAGCCCCATGTTCCCTGTTGTACCTATGTAGTTTCCCTCCTTAAAATGAAATTCTTAAAAAACTGCCTATATACAGTCTAGAAATAACAGCCTATAAGAAGATTTATAGAAAATCTCAAGGACAGACAGTAACAAATGTGTACGCTGTTGCATGTATTGCAGGTGTGAACATTTATTTCTATTTTTTACCTTTATTTAACTAAGCAAGTCAGTTAAGAACAAATGTTCAATTACAGCCTAGGAATAGTGGGTTAACTGCCTTGTTCAGGTGCAGAACGACAAATTTGTACCTTGCCAGCTTGAACTTGCATCCTTTACAGTTATTAGCCCAACCCTCTAACCACTAGGCTACCCTGCCCCCATTATATAATGATATGTAACTGAATTTTGAGAATGAGAACAATATTCAAAATTCAAAAAGTTGGTCCAACTGTCTGTCTCTGGTTCTCACTGCAGCCCTATTTGTTCAGTCTCATCACAATGTTTTGGTCTCCCTGGTAACGTACTGTATGCCATCATTCTCTCTAACAGTCCTGCCCCATTACCTACTGTATATTTGGTGAATCCTATATTTGGAGAAGCAGTGCAGTCTTGCGATCAGTGCTCACTGCTCATCATGTGTTGAGAATAGTAGAACAGTGACATTATAGGCCAACTGACACTGTGGTCAAGGCCACAAGTTGAATCATTTCATAGATTTTATACAGCAAGAAGCCCTCACATGTGGAAGTTATAAAAAGGAAAATGTGGTTTTCAGATCCACAGAGACTGTTTGACAGCCTGGATTTACTGAGCAAGATCATTCATAGAACATTACGATTTATAACCGTCTGTTGAATGACAGCGGAGAAGACAGGGTATTCTTAACCTTGTTTGAAAAAGTACACACTTTTCTCTCATCTTTTATTTATTTTCCCGAAACGTAGTGTTTCGCTTGAAACGAGAATGACAGGTATCCTACAGAATAATCCGAAGTACTGTACGTGTCTCACCATTGCTTTGAAGCATCATGTCTGTCTCTATGTGATTTCACAGCATCAGAGCTCACCTTTAAATTGTGGTGCTGCAGGTAGCCTAGTGTTTAGAGTGTTGGGCAAGTAACAAGAAGGTTGTTGGATCAAATCTCTGAGCTGACAAGATACAAATCTGTCGTTCTGCCTCTGAATACGGCAGTTAACCCACTGTTCCTAGACCATCATTGTAATCAGCATTTTTTTCTTAATTAACTAATTTGGCTAGTTAAATAAAGGTTAAAAAATAATATGAATAATTCCTCCATTGTACAGCCTCTGCAACATGGGGCAAGTTTAGTTAATTGGCATTGCCAACATTCAGAGGTGGAATGGTATCATTTCAGTGGGACCTGCCTGAAGGTAGATGACCTAAATTCAACCCCTCATTGGGAACTGAAAGGATAATGCTTGTGCAACTTCATGACCATTGGTTTGAAGAGCATTGGCCTCCCAATTAAGAGGTTAGACCCAAATGGAAGACAGAATTCTGGACTGAGAGGCCGGAGGTCTTAGGACTCACAAAAGGATCAAATCAAATCAAATCAAATTTTATTTGTCACATACACATGGTTAGCAGATGTTAATGCGAGTGTAGCGAAATGCTTGTGCTTCTAGTTCCGACAATGCAGTGATAACCAACAAGTAATCTAACTAACAATTCTAAAACTACTGTCTTATACACAGTGTAAGAAGATAAAGAATATGTACATAAGGATATATGAGTGAGTGATGGTACAGAGCAGCAAACAGTAGATGGTATCGAGTACAGTATATACATATGAGATGAGTATGTAGACAAAGTAAACAAAGTGGCATAGTTAAAGTGGCTAGTGATACATGTATTACATAAGGATGCAGTCGATGATGTAGAGTACAGTATATACGTATGCATATGAGATGAATAATGTAGGGTAAGTAACATTATATAAGGTAGCATTGTTTAAAGTGGCTAGTGATATATTTACATCATTTCCCATCAATTCCCATTATTAAAGTGGCTGGAGTTGGGTCAGTGTCAATGACAGTGTGTTGGCAGCAGCCACTCAATGGTGGCTGTTTAACAGTCTGATAGCCTTGAGATAGAAGCTGTTTTCAGTCTCTCAGTCCCAGCTTTGATGCACCTGTACTGACCTCGCCTTCTGGATGATAGCGGGGTGAACAGGCAGTGGTTCGGTGGTTGATGTCCTTGATGATCTTTATGGCCTTCCTGTAACATCGGGTGGTGTAGGTGTCCTGGAGGGCAGGTAGTTTGCCCCGGTGATGCGTTGTGCAGACCTCACTACCCTCTGGAGAGCCTTACGGTTGAGGGCGGAGCAGTTGCCGTACCAGGCGGTGATACAGCCCGCCAGGATGCTCTCGATTGTGCATCTGTAGAAGTTTGTGAGTGCTTTTGGTGACAAGCCGAATTTCTTCAGCCTCCTGAGGTTGAAGAGGCGCTGCTGCGCCTTCTTCACGACGCTGTCAGTGTGAGTGGACCAATTCAGTTTGTCTGTGATGTGTATGCCGAGGAACTTAAAACTTGCTACCCTCTCCACTACTGTTCCATCGATGTGGATAGGGGTGTTCCCTCTGCTGTTTCCTGAAGTCCACAATCATCTCCTTAGTTTTGTTGACGTTGAGTGTGAGGTTATTTTCCTGACACCACACTCCGAGGGCCCTCACCTCCTCCCTGTAGGCCGTCTCGTCGTTGTTGGTAATCAAGCCTACCACTGTTGTGTCGTCCGCAAACTTGATGATTGAGTTGGAGCGTGCGTGGCCACGCAGTCGTGGGTGAACAGGGAGTACAGGAGAGGGCTCAGAACGCACCCTTGTGGGGCCCCGTGTTGAGGATCAGCGGGGAGGAGATGTTGTTGCCTACCCTCACCACCTGGGGGCGGCCCGTCAGGAAGTCCAGTACCCAGTTGCACAGGCGGGGTCGAGACCCAGGGTCTCGAGCTTGATGACGAGCTTGGAGGGTACTATGGTGTTGAATGCCGAGCTGTAGTCGATGAACAGCATTCTCACATAGGTATTCCTCTTGTCCAGGTGGGTTAGGGCAGTGTGCAGTGTGGTTGAGATTGCATCGTCTGTGGACCTATTTGGGCGGTAAGCAAATTGGAGTGGGTCTAGGGTGTCAGGTAGGGTGGAGGTGATATGGTCCTTGACTAGTCTCTCAAAGCACTTCATGATGACGGAAGTGAGTGCTACGGGGCGGTAGTCGTTTAGCTCAGTTACCTTAGCTTTCTTGGGAACAGGAACAATGGTGGCCCTCTTGAAGCATGTGGGAACAGCAGACTGGTATAGGGATTGATTGAATATGTCCGTAAACACACCGGCCAGCTGGTCTGCGCATGCTCTGAGGGCGCGGCTGGGGATGCCGTCTGGATCTATTTGGCCATAGCTAGGTTGGCCTCAGGAAAACATTAAAAGGGCAGACAAAGGATGGAGATGGCGAGAGAACATGAACTAATGACGCCAACAAAGCCTGTTAATGGCCTCCTGTCTATGCTAGCTGCACACTCAAATGTCAATTGGTTCGATTTTCATTGACAGGCGGTGCTTGTGCGTTGGTTCTTTGCATCTTATGGAATTAGCACTTTGTTGTGAAGGAAGGAAGGCTCCATTGTTGGTATAACAGACAGGCTTTGTAACCCTCCATCCTGAGAGAGGGACACTGGTTACCTTGCGTCCGTTCAGATTAAAGTTTGTTCTGGTTTATGATAAACTTTAGTTAAAGCTCAACACACCGGTGGGATTGTCAAACGCTTGCCTGCCGACAGTACTTAGCACCTCTGAACAGGGTGTCGGCAGTCAATCTCTTTTGTGTTCACACAGCAAAGACCTTGCATATTGCTTATGGTCTAGATCCCACGCTATCTGTGCTAATGTTTCTATTTTGTAGAAAGCCCTTGTTGATACTATCCAGGTGGCCACAGCAAGATAATTACCTAGCAAGATGACAACGAAACTATTTAATTCCCTCTCTATAATCCCATACTGCCAGTGCCAGCCCATAGCCAAATATTTAGCTAGCTAGCTAACGTTAACATATTTACTAGCTAGCACAACATAGCTAGCTAGCTAAGGACACTGCACTCGGCAGCTAACACAGGCAGCTGTTTCATGGAAACTAGCTAATCCATTGTGATTTAATTATAATGTCAATACTAGCTACAGTGGTTAGCTAGCTTGGGGGAAGTATTTAGTGTTGTGTGCATTGTGTCTGTGCACTTAGCTAGCTACCATCCCAAGTGTCACTGGCTCATCTGTGGATGTATGAAGAAAATGCCCTATTTATTTAAAAAAATGACTCAAAGTTAAGTTGTTGGCCACTGACGAACATTGCAATTCTACAAGTAGAATTGGTATGTTCGTTGCTACCAGGTCGACACACAGCAGGTACCGCTTTTGTTCTAGCAAGAAAAGGAACGGCCTCTCACTGTGATAAGTACCTACAGGCAGTCTATTGGCAGTGAGATTCTTGCTGTTTTTTATGCTTTACAGTATGTAAACCCGGTTCTCTGAAGGAGATGAGGGCGACATCTCACTATGGGACAAGCCCTTGTGTGGGTCCTTTGCTGAAGTCTTTTTCATCTATCAGCTGAACCTTCTCCTTTCTTTCAGTATCACAGAGCATATTTAACTCCGGTCCACGATGCAGGTGGGCATTTACTCTTCATCACTGAATTTTTTCACCTATGGGACTGTGGGAAAAGCTAGTCTCTGTACAAACGTTGACATTGTGCATCTCTCAAAGAGACATTGGAATATTTCAATAGACAACTTCTTGAGAGGCTTGAAGTGGAGGCCTCACATTAACTGCTGTTTTCTTTGGTGCTGGTTTGTGACGGAGTAAACAGGCAAATGGCTCTGGAACAAGACTGTCTTACTCTTACTGATATACCTTTGGGTAGATCATGTAATTTATGCATAATAAGTGTGTGTATTATCTAGCTAGCGCCTAAAGGAATTTGGTTTGATGTACTCAAACCTCAGACCACTATGTCAAATGCCACTTGTGTACTATTAGAACTAAACAAAAAACAAAGCCTTTTTCGGTGGATGGTTTATTGCCTTCACATATCACCTAGGCAGTACATGTACAGTATACAATGTGTTTATTACTCTATCATAATATTTATTTACAGAATACTCTATGGTAATCTTTATTTACAGAATACTCTATGGTAATCTTTATATACAGAATACTCTATGGTAATCTTTATTTACAGAATAATCTTTATTTACAGAATACTCTATGGTAATACTTTAATTTTATATACAGAATACTCTATGGTAATCTTTATTTACAGAATACTCTATGGTAATCTTTATATACAGAATACTCTATGGTAATCTTTATTTACAGAATACTCTATGGTAATCTTTATTTACAGAATTTATTTATTTACAGAATACTTTATTTACAGAATACTCTATGGTCATCTTTATATACAGAATACTCTATGGTAATCTTTATTTACAGAATACTCTATGGTAATCTTTATTTACAGAATACTCTATGGTAATCTTTATTTACAGAATACTCTATGGTAATCTTTATTTACAGAATACTCTATGGTAATCTTTATATACAGAATACTCTATGGTCATCTTTATTTACAGAATACTCTATGGTAATCTTTATATACAGAATACTCTATGGTAATCTTTATATACAGAATACTCTATGGTAATCTTTATATACAGAATACTCTATGGTAATCTTTATATACAGAATACTCTATGGTCATCTTTATTTACAGAATACTCTATGGTAATCTTTATTTACAGAATACTCTATGGTCATCTTTATATACAGAATACTCTATGGTCATCTTTATTTACAGAATACTCTATGGTCATCTTTATTTACAGAATACTCTATGGTAATCTTTATTTACAGAATACTCTATGGTCATCTTTATTTACAGAATACTCTATGGTAATCTTTATTTACAGAATACTCTATGGTCATCTTTATTTACAGAACACTCTATCATAATATTTATTAACAGAATGGAAGCCAACTCAGAGAAGTCCGATGCTGTAGCATGGGACTGTTTCACTGCTAAGCCTGTGGCCATAATAGACATTAAGAATTTGAGTGTGTACTGAAAAACACTTTTAGTATTGTAGGTCCATGTAATCTTTTATAAACCTATTGTTTTTCATAACTAGAGCTTGATATTACATTCTGAAGATATCAGAAGAGAGAAGGGGAGCGATGCTGAGAGAGGGGAAGAGAGAGAGAGGTGGCAGGAGGGAGAAGTGTTTAGCGTAACTGTTCTGTGACCTGTGCCTCAAGGCTTCAAGGGATGTAAAACCAGTTACCGGCACACGTCCGCTGAGCGGGTCAGAGAGCAGCGCTCAGAACAGGCGAATCAGCCCGGATAACTGTGCCTCTTAACAATGTAAAACCCATTTTATAGGACTTCCCTGGGAGAGGCCTGTAGCTGTAAAACTTCCTCCAGAAGCTGCTGTGAATGTGTATATGTGTCGGACTCTTTGTATATGTTTGTGCGCACACATGCACGGTTTGTATGTGTTGTAATATCCCTCCTCCACACTACAGGGGTTTGTTACATCTCCTCGACCCCTCGTGCTTTTAACCAAAACGTGATAAATACAACCTCAAAGAAAACTCCCTAAATTGGAATGAAAACATAGATAACTAGAGAGGGGAGTGCATTTTTTGAAACAGCTTAGTTTTCTTGACAAGGTAATCCTTACAAAAAAAAGATAATGGGCCACATGATTTCTTAGGGGGCTCAAAAATGCAATCTACATGTTGGCTATCAGTGTGGATAAATATGCCTGCATGCCTTCAAAACGTCCATGTTTTAGAAAAGAAATGGAGTCTTGAGTCAGGGGGTTTATTGAAATAACCAGTCTGTACATATTTGTCTCAAAATATGGGTAAAAGAAGCAATAAAAGCGTGGTCCTGTAACTTCCCTTATTGAAAGCATCTGTCCAATGGGCTGTTACGGCATTTGGCATTCAGCCCCACTGTAAAATCTCTCTCCCTCTTTTCTCCTCAACATTTCACAATTTCATTGAATAAAACGTGGGGGCTTTTATTCTCTGAGATGGAAATGGGTATGGGAACAATTATGGCATGTTAAGTTTAATTATCCAGAATCCTAGGTGATTGTTTGAATTGTTAATCGTGTGGCAGATTGAGAGAAATACCCCCCTCTCACTGGGTGTCTCTAGGGGTAGTAAATCCTCAAATCAGGATATGCCTGCTCATTCGTTTTAGGTGGATGTTTTTTACCCCTCCACTAAGCTGCTCTGTCCCTTCAGAGTTTTGCAAGGGAAGCCTTATCATTCACTACAACATAGCTTTTATGGTGGTACTGAAATAGACACAGTCCTTGTCACTTAAATCCATGTCTTTCTAAACATTTCATTCTGTCCTACATGTATTTTGTCTCCCAAAAAGTATTGGCTTCGGATTGGACTTGGCAAGACTGTTGCTGTCATAATTTGTTAAACAACCGTTAAAGTGCTTGTTAAGCATGTGCTGTGGCCTCACAAAGGTCTGGGGAAACATGTCCTGTGGCCTCACAAAGGTCTGGGGAAACATGTCCTGTGGCCTCACAAAGGTCTGGGGAAACATGTCCTGTGGCCTCACAAAGGTCTGGGGGAAACATGTCCTGTGGCCTCACAAAGGTCTGGGGGAAACATGTCCTGTGGCCTCACAAAGGTCTGGGGGGAACATGTCCTGTGGCCTCACAAAGGTCTGGGGAAACATGTCCTGTGGCCTCACAAAGGTCTGGGGAAACATGTCTTCACGGTTCACAGGCTGGTCCTACACTACAGGTATTCCTGCCATACACACCAGTTCTACACACCAGTCATCATCAGCAAAGTTGTACTTTGTAGTCTGCTTTGTAGTCTGATAAAGTTAGGTGTGTCATTTTATGTTTGTGGTTTGTGTGTGTTTGTATGTGTTTTTCAGAGAGAGAGTGTTAGTGTGTCAGAGAGAGCAAGAGAGATTGTGTGTGTGTGTGTGTGTGTGTGTGTGTGTGTGTGTGTGTGTGTGTGTGTGTGTGTGTGTGTGTGTGTGTGTGTGTGTGTGTGTGTGTGTGTGTGCGTGTGTGTCAGAGAGAGAGTGCGTGTGTGTTCATGCGTGCAACTGAGTCTGTTTGTCCCTGTCTATATCAGTTTGTCCCTGTCTATATATGTTTGTCCCTGTCTATATCTCTTTGTCCCTGTCTATATCAGTTTGTCCCTGCCTATATCTGTTTGTCCCTGTCTATATCTCTTTGTCCCTGTCTATATCTCTTTGTCCCTGTCTATATCGGTTTGTCCCTGTCTATATCTCTTTGTCCCTGTCTATATCTCTTTGTCCCTGTCTATATCAGTTTGTCCCTGTCTATATCTGTTTGTCCCTGCCTATATCAGTTTGTCCCTGTCTATATCAGTTTGTCCCTGTCTATATCAGTTTGTCCCTGTCAATATCTGTTTGTCCCTGTCTATATCTCTTTGTCCCTGTCTATATCTCTTTGTCCCTGTCTATATCTCTTTGTCCCTGTCTATATCAGTTTGTCCCTGTCTATATCTGTTTGTCCCTTTGTCCCTGTCTATATCTCTTTGTCCCTGTATATATCTGTTTGTCCCTGTCTATATCTGTTTGTCCCTGTCTATATCTGTTTGTCCCTGTCTATATCTGTTTGTCCCTGTCTATATCAGTTTGTCCCTGCCTATATCTGTTTGTCCCTGTCTATATCTCTTTGTCCCTGTCTATATCTCTTTGTCCCTGTCTATATCTCTTTGTCCCTGTCTATATATGTTTGTCTCTTTGTCCCTGTCTATATCTGTTTGTCCCTTTGTCCCTGTCTATATCTGTTTGTCCCTGTCTATATCTGTTTGTCCCTTTGTCCCTGTCTATATCTGTTTGTCTCTGTCTATATCAGTTTGTCCCTTTGTCCCTGTCTATATCTGTTTGTCTCTGTCTATATCAGTTTGTCCCTGTCTATATCTGTTTGTCCCTTTGTCCCTGTCTATATCTCTTTGTCCCTGTCTATATCTGTTTGTCCCTTTGTCCCTGTTTATATCTGTTTGTCCCTGTCTATATCTGTTTGTCCCTTTGTCCCTGTCTATATCTGTTTGTCTCTGTCTATATCAGTTTGTCCCTTTGTCCCTGTCTATATCTGTTTGTCTCTGTCTATATCAGTTTGTCCCTGTCTATATCTGTTTGTCCCTTTGTCCCTGTCTATATCTGTTTGTCCCTGTCTATATCAGTTTGTCCCTGTCTATATCTGTTTGTCCCTGTCTATATCTGTTTGTCCCTGTCTATATCTGTTTGTCCCTGTCTATATCAGTTTGTCCCTGTCTATATCAGTTTGTCCCTGTCTATATCTGTTTGTCCCTGTCTATATCAGTTTGTCCCTGTCTATATCTCTTTGTCCCTGTCTATATCTCTTTGTCCCTGTCTATATCAGTTTGTCCCTGTCTATCTCTTTTCCCTGTCTATATCCTTTGTCCCTGTCTATATCTGTTTGTCCCTGTCTATATCAGTTTGTCCCTGTCTATATCTCTTTGTCCCTGTCTATATCAGTTTGTCCCTGTCTATATCTGTTTGTCCCTGTCTATATCTGTTTGTCCCTGTCTATATCTGTTCGTCCCTTTGTCCCTGTCTATATCTCTTTGTCCCTGTCTATATCTGTTTGTCCCTGTCTATATCTCTTTGTCCCTGTCTATATCTCTTTGTCCCTGTCTATATCTCTTTGTCCCTGTCTATATCAGTTTGTCCCTGTCTATATCTGTTTGTCCCTTTGTCCCTGTCTATATCTCTTTGTCCCTGTCTATATCTCTTTGTCCCTGTCTATATCTGTTTGTCCCTGTCTATATCTGTTTGTCCCTGTCTATATCAGTTTGTCCCTGCCTATATCTGTTTGTCTCTGTCTATATCAGTTTGTCCCTGTCTATATCTCTTTGTCCCTGTCTATATCTCTTTGTCCCTGTCTATATCTCTTTGTCCCTGTCTATATCTCTTTGTCCCTGTCTATATATGTTTGTCTCTTTGTCCCTGTCTATATCTGTTTGTCCCTTTGTCCCTGTCTATATCTGTTTGTCCCTGTCTATATCTGTTTGTCCCTTTGTCCCTGTCTATATCTGTTTGTCTCTGTCTATATCAGTTTGTCCCTTTGTCCCTGTCTATATCTGTTTGTCTCTGTCTATATCAGTTTGTCCCTGTCTATATCTGTTTGTCCCTTTGTCCCTGTCTATATCTGTTTGTCCCTGTCTATATCAGTTTGTCCCTGTCTATATCTGTTTGTCCCTGTCTATATCTGTTTGTCCCTGTCTATATCAGTTTGTCCCTGTCTATATCAGTTTGTCCCTGTCTATATCTGTTTGTCCCTGTCTATATCAGTTTGTCCCTGTCTATATCTCTTTGTCCCTGTCTATATCTCTTTGTCCCTGTCTATATCAGTTTGTCCCTGTCTATATCTGTTTGTCCCTGTCTATATCTCTTTGTCCCTGTCTATATCAGTTTGTCCCTGTCTATATCTCTTTGTCCCTGTCTATATCAGTTTGTCCCTGTCTATATCTGTTTGTCCCTGTCTATATCTGTTTGTCCCTTTGTCCCTGTCTATATCTCTTTGTCCATGTCTATATCTGTTTGTCCCTGTCTATATCTCTTTGTCCCTGTCTATATCAGTTTGTCCCTGTCTATATCAGTTTGTCCCTGTCTATATCTGTTTGTCCCTGTCTATATCTGTTTGTCCCTGTCTATATCTGTTTGTCCCTTTGTCCCTGTCTATATCTGTTTGTCCCTTTGTCCCTCTATATCTTTGTCCCTGTCTATATCTCTTTGTCCCTGTCTATATCTGTTTGTCCCTGTCTATATCTGTTTGTCCCTGTCTATATCTCGTCCCTGTCCCTGTCTATATCTCTTTGTCCCTGTCTATATCAGTTTGTCCCTGTCTATATCTGTTTGTCCCTATATCAGTTTGTCCCTGTCTATATCTGTTTCTATATCTGTCCCTGTCTATATCTCTTTGTCCCTGTCTATATCAGTTTGTCCCTGTCTATATCTTTGTCCCTTGTTTGTCCCTGTCTATATCTGTTTGTCCCTGTCTATATCAGTTTGTCCCTGTCTATATCAGTTTGTTTGTCCCTGTCTATATCTGTTTGTCCCTGTCTATATCAGTTTGTCCCTGTCTATATCAGTTTGTCCCTGTCTATATCTGTTTGTCCCTGTCTATATCTGTTTGTCCCTGTCTATATCTGTTTGTCCCTTTGTCCCTGTCTATATCTCTTTGTCCCTGTCTATATCAGTTTGTCCCTGTCTATATCTCTTTGTCCCTGTCTATATCTGTTTGTCCCTGTCTATATCAGTTTGTCCCTGTCTATATCTGTTTGTCTCTGTCTATATCTGTTTGTCCCTGTCTATATCTGTTTGTCCCTGTCTATATCAGTTTGTCCCTGTCTATATCTGTTTGTCCCTGTCTATATCTGTTTGTCCCTGTCTATATCTGTTTGTCCCTGTCTATATCTGTTTGTCCCTGTCTATATCAGTTTGTCCCTGTCTATATCTCTTTGTCCCTGTCTATATCTGTTTGTCCCTGTCTATATCTGTTTGTGTCTGTCTATATCAGTTTGTCCCTGTCTATATCAGTTTGTCCCTGTCTATATCAGTTTGTCCCTGTCTATATCTGTTTGTCCCTGTCTATATCTGTTTGTCCCTGTCTATATCTGTTTGTCCCTGTCTATATCTGTTTGTCCCTTTGTCCCTGTCTATATCTCTTTTTTCCCTGTCTATATCAGTTTGTCCCTGTCTATATCTGTTTGTCCCTGTCTATATCTGTTTGTCCCTGTCTATATCTGTTTGTCCCTGTCTATATCTCTTTGTCCCTGTCTATATCTGTTTGTCCCTGTCTATATCTGTTTGTCCCTGTCTATATCTGTTTGTCCCTGTCTATATCAGTTTGTCCCTGTCTGTCCCTATATCTGTTTGTCCCTGTCTATATCTGTTTGTCCCTGTCTATATCAGTTTGTCCCTGTCTATATTTGTCTGTTTGTCCCTGTCTATATCTGTTTGTCCCTGTCTATATCTGTTTGTCCCTGTCTATATCTGTTTGTCCCTGTCTATATCTGTTTGCCCCTGTCTATATCAGTTTGTCCCTGTCTATATCTGTTTGTCCCTGTCTATATCTGTTTGTCCCTGTCTATATCAGTTTGTCCCTGTCTATATCTGTTTGTCTCTGTCTATATCAGTTTGTCCCTGTCTATATCTGTTTGTCTCTGTCTATATCAGTTTGTCCCTGTCTATATCTGTTTGTCCCTGTCTATATCTGTTTGTCTCTGTCTATATCTGTTTGTCCCTGTCTATATCTGTTTGTCCCTGTCTATATCAGTTTGTCCCTGTCTATATCTCTTTGTCCCTGTCTATATCTGTTTGTCCCTGTCTATGCAGGCCAGATTGATATCTTTAAGTCTTTTCACTTTAAAAAATCCTCTTGACTTGTTCTCATCCATCAACACAGATACTGTAGACCTCCCTCCCAGCAACAAGTTGTTCAAACAGATTTAAAGGTAATGTAGGGTGACAGCCCTCTACTCTCTGATGCGTGGCTTTAAATGAGTTGGGATGTCACGGTGTCCAAAAGAAACAGTTCACTATCAGAGCTCTCCTTTTTCGTTGTGTTGCATCACCTACCACTCTTAAGATACTCTATTTACCCCTGGCACAGTCTCAGGTATTCCCACACCCTCCTCCTTGGCCAGGGAGTCTAAGTTTCAAAGAAGGATCCCTGGATCTCCAAGAGGCTCCTCCTTGACCAGGGAGTCTAAGTTTCAAAGAAGGATCCCTGGATCTCCAAGTGGCTCCTCCTTGACCAGGGAGTCTAAGTTTCAAAGAAGGATCCCTGGATCTCCAAGTGGCTCCTCCTTGACCAGGGAGTCTAAGTTTCAAAGAAGGATCCCTGGATCTCCAAAGGGCTCCTCCTTGACCAGGAGTCTATTTCAAAGAAGGATCCTGGATCTCCAAGAGGCTCCTCCTTGACCAGGGAGTCTAAGTTTCAAAGAAGGATCCCTGGATCTCCAAGTGGCTCCTCCTTGACCAGGAGTCTATGTTTCAAAAGGATCCCTGGATCCCAAGAGGCTGACCAGATCTCCCCTGGAAAGTGGCTCCTCCTTGACCAGGAGTCTATGTTTCAAAGAAGGATCCCTGGATCTCCAAGTGGCTCCTCCTTGACCAGGGAGTCTAAGTTTCAAAGAAGGATCCCTGGATCTCCAAAGGGCTCCTCCTTGACCAGGGAGTCTAAGTTTCAAAGAAGGATCCCTGGATCTCCAAGTGGCTCCTCCTTGACCAGGGAGTCTAAGTTTCAAAGAAGGATCCCTGGATCTCCAAGTGGCTCCTCCTTGACCAGGGAGTCTATGTTTCAAAGAAGGATCCCTGGATCTCCAAGTGGCTCCTCCTTGACCAGGGAGTCTAAGTTTCAAAGAAGGATCCCTGGATCTCCAAGTGGCTCCTCCTTGACCAGGGAGTCTAAGTTTCAAAGAAGGATCCCTGGATCTCCAAGTGGCTCCTCCTTAACCAGGGAGTCTAAGTTTCAAAGAAGGATCCCTGGATCTCCAAGTGGCTCCCCCAGAGGAAATCTGAAAGAGGGTGTGATTGCAGATGTCACCCGGCATGCTGTCAGCTTGTGTGAGCCTGCTGCTGTGTGTAAGAGCCTGATCAGTTTCAGCGCCGCCAGCTTTAATCTTAAATGCAAATCTCTCAAATACCTCCAGTCAGCCAGAGTATTCCGTTTTTTTTTGTTTTCCTCCATCTGTGTGGCAGCATGCCATGTTTCTTCACAGTTTAACATCAAGCTCTGCGTGACCCCTGATGTTACCACTGAGATGTTTTTGTAGCCGGGCTGGAGACCTGTAGACTGTGGACTGCTGTTTCCTGCCTGGGGACTTGACTGCGTTTATTATTGTGTTGTTGTTGTTGTATAAAGTGGAAGTATAAAGGTTTGTGCTTGGCTGCCCAGAGCCCTGTCTCTTAGCCTGGACTTCTCATACACACACAGACAGTTGATTTAGCTCCTCTCTCTGTTTACTTTTTTCACCTGTTTCATAGTGTTCCATTGCCAAATCTCACCATGTTGATATAATTTAGTTTATCGCAAAATTAAACACAATTTATAAGGTTAATATAAAAACTAAAATGTTATTCAGAGTGTGTACAGTGCCTTGCAAAAGTATTCATGCCCCTTGGCCTTTTTCCTATTTTGTTGCATTACAACCTGTATTTAAATGGATTTTTATTTAGATTTCATGTAATGGACATACACAAAAAAAATATAAAAAATTAAAAACAGAAAAGTGTTGTGTGCATATGTATTCACCCCCTTTGCTATGAAGCCCCTAAATAAGATCTGGTGCATCCAATTACTTTCAGAAGTCACATCATTAGTTAAATAAAGTTCACCTGTGTGCAATCTAAGTGTCACATGATCTGTCACGTGATCTCAGTATACATACACCTGTTCTGAAAGGCCCCAGAGTCTGCAACATCACTAAGCAAGGGGCACCACCAAGCAAGCAGCACTATGAAGACCAAGGAGCTCTCCAAACAGGTCAGGGACAAAGTTGTGGAGAAGCACAGATCAGTGTTGGGTTATAAAAAATATCAGAAACTTTGAACATCCCACTGAGCACCATTAAATCCATTATTATAAAACGAAAGATTATGGCACCACAACAAACCTGCGAAGAGAGGGCCGCCCACCAAAACTAATGGACCAGGCAAGGAGGGCATTCATTAGAGAGGCAACAAAGTGACCAAAGATAACCCTGAAGGAGCTACAAAGCTCCACAGCGGAGATTGGAGTATCTGTCCATAGGACCACTTTAAGCTGTACACTCCAAAGAGGCGGGCTTTACGGAAGAGTGGCCAGAAAAAATAAGCAAACATGTTTGGTATTCACCAAAAGGCATGTGGGAGACTCCCCAAACATATGGAAGAAGGTACTCTGGTCAGATGAGACTAACTAAAACAGAGCTTTTTGGCCATCAAGGAAACCCAACACCTCTCATCACCCTGAGAACACCATCCACACATTGAAGCATGGTGGTGGCAGCATCATGCTCTGGGGGTGTTTTTCATCGGCAGGGACTGGGGAACTGGTTAGAATTGAAGGAATGATGGATGGCGCTAAATACAGGGAAATTCTTGAGGGAAACTTGTTTCAGTCTTCCAGAGATTTGAGACTGGGACGGAGGTTCACCTTCCAGCAGGACAGTGACCCCAAGCATACTGCTAAAGCAACACTCTAGTGGTTTAAGGGGAACCATTTAATTGTCTTGGAATGGCCTAGTCAAAGCCCAGACCTCAATCTAATTGAGAATCTGTGGTATGACTTAAAGATTGCTGTACATCAGCGGAACTCATCCAACTTGAAGGAGCTGGAGCAGTTTTGCCTTGAAGAATGGGCAAAAATCCCAGTGGATACATGTGCCAAGCTTATAGAGACATACCCCAAGAGACTTGCAGCTGTAATAGTGTCACGTTCTGACCTTAGTTCCTTTGTTTTGTCTTTTGTTTTAGTATGGTCAGGGCGTGAGTTGGGGTGGGTTGTCTGTTAGTTTGTCTATGATTTTCTATTTCTGTGTTTGGCCTGGTATGGTTCTCAATCAGAGGCAGCTGTCAATCGTTGTCCCTGATTGAGAACCATATTTAGGTAGCCTGTTTTCCATTGTGTTTTGTGGGTGGTTATTTTCAGTCTTAGTGTGTCTGCACCAGACAGAACTGTTTCGGTTGTTTCTTTGTTGTTTGTTATTCAGTGTTCAGTTTTTTCATTAAATAAGATGAACACTTACCACGCTGCGCTTTGGTCCTCACCTTCTTCCCACGACAGCCGTTACAAATAGCTGAATAGTTGTGCACGCTCAAGTTTTCAGTTTTTTTGTCTTATTTCTTGTTTGTTTCACAATAAAAAATATTTTGCATCTTCAAAGTGGTAGGCATGTTGTGTAAATCAAATGATACGAACACCCCAAAAATCCATTTTAATTCCAGGTTGCAAGGCAACAAAATAGTAAAAATGCCAAGGGGGTGAATACTTTCGCAAGCCACTGTACAATAACCATAGCAACCGTATTTGGATTTAATAAAAAAAATCTCAATTCTCTTTTGCATGACAAGTATCCCTTAGACGGGCATTGGGCATTTATTTTACTATATTAACATATTAACACCATATTTATTGTTCCAGATTATTATTATCAGTCAGTCCTATGTTTGTGAGGAAATGCTGTGATCTACAATGCCTGGCAATGGAAGTCTTTGTGCAAAATAATGGCTCCTGTTGGTGGATGTACAGTGCATTTTTTCCAGACTTTTTCCAGATTTTGTTACGTTACAGCCTTATTCTAAAATAGATCAAATATTTTTTCCCTCATCAATCTACACACAATTCCCCATAATGACAAAGCGAAAAAAGAATTACCTAATTTACAATGGTATTCAGACTGTTTGCTGAGCTCAGGTGCATCCTGTTTCCATTGATCATCCTTGAGATGTTTCTACAACTTGACCTGTGGTAAATTCAAATGATTGGACATGATTTGGAAAGGCACACACCTGACGATATAAGGTCCCACAGTTGACAGTGCATGTCAGAGCAAAAACCAAGCCATAATGTCGAAGGAATTTTCCGTACAGCTCCGAGACAGGATTATGTCGAGGCACAGATCTGGGGAAGGGTACCAAAAAATGTCTGCAGCATTGAAGGACTTGAATAGAAGAAGTTTGGAACCACCAAGAATCTTCCTAGAGATGGCCGGTGGAGAAGGGCCTTGGTCAGGGAGGTGACCAAGAACCCAATGGTCACTCTCACAGAGCTCCAGAGTTCCTCTGTGGAGATGGGAGAACTTTCCAGAAGAACAACCATCTCTGCAGCACTTCACAAATCAGCCCTTTATGGTAGAGTGGACAGAGGGAAGCCACTCCTCAGTAAAAGACACATGACAGCCCACTTGGAGTTTTCCAAAAGCCACCTAAACGACTGTTAGACCATGAGAATCAAGATTCTCTGGCCTGATGAAACCAAGATTGAACTCTTTGGCCTGAATTCCAAGTGTCTCGTCTGGAGGAAACCAGGTACCGCTCATCACCTGGCCAATGCCATCCCTATGGTGAAGCACGGTGATGGCAGCATCATGCTGTGGGGATGTTTTTCAGCAGCAGGGACTGGGAGACTAGTTTGGATCAAAGGCAAGATGAATGGAGCAAAGTACAGAGAGATCCATGATGAAAACCTGCTCCAGAGCGCTCAGGACCTTCACCTTCCAAAAGGACAATGACCCTAAGCACACAGCCAAGACAACGCAGGAGTGGCTTCGGGACAAGTCACTGAATATCCTTGAGTGACCCAGCCATATCCCGGACTTGAACCCGATCGAACATCTCTGGAGAGACCTGAAAATAGCTGTGCAGGAACACTCCCCATCCAACCTGACAGCTTGAGAGGATATGCAGAGAAGAATGTGAGAAACTCCCCAAATACAGGTGTGCCAAGCTTGTAGCGTCACACCCAAGAAAACTCGAGGCTGTAATTGTTGCCAATGGTGCTTCAACAAAGTACTGAGTAAAGGGTCTGAATAATTATGTAAATGTGATATATATATATATTTTTTTTAATACATTTACAAACAATTCTAAATACCTGTTTTTGCATTGTCCTTATGTGGTATTGTGTGTAGATTGATGAGGAAAAAAACGATTTGATACATTTTAGAATAAGGCTGTAACGTAACAAAAAATTGGAAAAGTCAAGGGGTCTGAATACCTTCCGAATGCACTGTATTTTTTGTTGTTGTTGCCGAAACTGGCAAAGTCTTTATAAAAAGGCCTAACGGTTGTTGGGGACTATTTTGGATAGTTTGCGTGCTGAGGTTGTTTTCTGATGACAATCTCCTAATAATATGTACGCAGTGGAGATCTGTGATTGGTTGGGGAGATAGTTGGACTAATCCCCTTTCCACTCTCCCATCTCCATTGAAGAGGCACTTCAGACATTGTTGACACTGAGCGCTTCACTAGGATGTTTTCACTGCTGTTTATTTGTACCACTCTCTCCCCAGAGAAAAACACATGGTTTGATGTCCGATGGCATAATGAAGTGCTGACAGAATCGGGTTAGTTTATCCTTGTCGGGGATACTAACACCTGATAGAGTGCGTACAAACTCTGTTGTCACATGGAGATTAATAACATCATGGTCTTTGGTTGAGTGAAAATACATGTGTCTGTTTGCCATTTCTTAGATTTTCAAAGTACTTTCCCTCTCACGCCCACTCACTAGTTCAAGGAAGTGGAATGGTAAAACCCTTTTATGTGAAATCTCATGGGGCAATGTTGTGGGTGAATTAGAGTTTTTATCACAGATTGTATTACATTACGATCACAATGCAGATATGCAAAACTTATACCAACTGGGATCTGAGCCAAATGTGAAATGGTGGTGCAATTGAATCATATTCTTGACTCTGGAAAAAAGAAGAAGAAATTGCTCAGGTGTGAAAGAAAGGTGTGACATTACGAAACACTTAGTCCCACTTTGCATTACCTTCAACAACCAAAGTATCACCAAATACTGTGTCTAGTATCTACATGAATGGTCATTCTAGTTGTGGTTTGTAGGTTTATGTTGTACTGGTGACTCAGACAATCACAATATTGACATGGCAGGGCTCGTGGTCTGACAGGGACCTATAGGTAACCCCAGGGTGTTAGTTGTGACCCTATCCAAACACCCTAACCAGCATGTCATTCTATGGCAGCACGTCACAACTGTGTGAAGGAAGTGTGTGTGTTATCCCTGACAGTTTTGCTCTGTTTTTCCCCCACATCACGCAGTTAAACAACCATTGATCAAAAACATTTTTATATTTTTTATTTGACCTTTATTTAACCAGGCAAGTCAGTTAAGAACAAATTCTTATTTTCAATGAGGGCCTAGGAACAGTGGGTTAACTGCCTGTTCAGGGGCAGAACGACAGATTTGTACCTTGTCAGCTCAGGGGTTTGAAGTTGTAACCTTCCAGCTACTAGTCCAACACTCTAACCACTAGGCTACTAGGGTCCAAGTTGATGAGGTTAGACAGCCCTGTGAGTATGTTGTGTTATCGCTTGAGTTCCCTGAGAGATTGATAACAGTGGATTAGGAACACCACACTGACTGGACAGCCTCCTGTATAGTGATATGTGATATGTCTAACCTATAGAGATAGATAGTTTGTAGATAGTTTGTCATTTCCACTTTAAAATTCAGACATTTACCAAGCAAAAATTGTTGCTGCAGGATTATTTTCCTGTTGTAGCCAACTGGCTCAATTTAAAAGCCTACATCTGTAGGCATCCCAATTTGAAGAAGAAGACAATTCTCTGATCATTGGCTGATTGCTGCCAAACCATAGGAATCCCCACACAGTTAACTACTTTAAAGATGGAAGCCCTCAAAGGCAATGTCCAGAGTCCTCTATATATCTCTATGGTCTAACCAGACCCGCAAGAACAAATGGTTATGTCAACTGACCAGTCCCCTCCCTCTCAGTTTGGAGGAACACCATGCAGGGTCATTGACAGGTCAGGTTTAGTAAACAAGTCAACCTCCTCCAACAATGGCTTTTGGCCAATTACATAGAATTTATGACCTGACTGATTCATGTTTTTCCTGTAAATAGTTTAACAAACTACAGGGATTTAGGAAATGGTTGTTTTATCACCGCGGTGGAGTTGTAGGGATTTGGATTCTGATAGCTTAGATGTGTTTATGCTGCATACCGGGTGATGTGTGTTTTTCCAACCTGGTCTCACAGCATTTCGTATTTTCTACGTAGATCCGAGACACTCTATATATGATATGTTACACTCCATATGGTATGTATTCATTTGTGGATGTCCATAATCAATTCCATATGATATCTTACAAATTACAATTTGTATTATATGTTGCGAATTTGCTAAACGTGCCAAATGTTCTAAATGTCTATATGTTATGAATTGGCAAAACTTATGATATGTTACGAATTCTATCTTGGTGGCTAACGTTAGCTAGCTGGCTAACATTAGTCAGGCTAGGGGTTAGGTTAGGGTTAAGGTTAGGGTTAAGTTTAGGAGTTAGATTTAAAGGTTAAAGTTAGGGATAGGAGAATGATTAACTAAAAGGGTTAGGGGAAGGTTTAGCTAACATGCTAAGTAGTTTAAAAGTAGCTAAAAAAGTAGTAAGTAGTTGAACATTTGCTAATTAGCGAAAATACTAAAGTTGTCCATGATGAGATTCGAACTCACAACTTTTGGGTTGCTAGACATTCACATTACACTTTCGTTTTTGCCTTAAGAAACCATCTGTCTTATGTAACAACACCAAATGTAACATATCATACTAATTTGAGTTTCCCGGATTTACATTTACTAAGTTACATCTAGTCTATGAAACCAAGCAGGTTTTTCAGTGTGTCTGTGAGTCTGTGTATAGATCTACTCTACAATCTGTGTGAGTGCGTATGGTGGACTGTGGGGGAGTATGTGTGACCTGTTGGGCATCTGTCTGCTCAGCTTGGGACAGCAGGCCATTCCTCTCCATCAGCACCATATCTGTCAACACCCCCTCCTCCTCCTCCTCCTCCTCCCCCAGTAGGGGCTGACCCCTGGGGAATCTGGCTTCTCTCCAGACTGAGGACATACTGACGAGCCAGCCTCGAGGTCAGACCGTTTTGTAGGAGGTTAGAAGTCAGAGCGACAAAGGGGGTTGCATATGTAAGAGTTAGATTGAAAGTGAAAATCGTAAAGTATGTGACCAACCTTTAGCATGACAGACTCGTTTTACTAGTTTGATTCCTGTTAAAGCTCTTATCTCAAAGTTCTTACTGTGGTTTAAAGTGATGCTCCAGAACTTGTGTATAGTTTCAGCCAGTAGTTTTGAAAACGGGTCTCCATTTTCTGTGTACTATGTCATCAAATTGTCTACTATGTCATCAAATTGTCTACTATGTCATCAAATTGTCTACTATGTCATCCATTTTGTATGATATTTTACATTCTGCAAATGTTTGTATGTCTTATGTTATGTTGTAAGATATACATTTCTATAATATGTTATGAATTTGTTGTACTTAAGATCCCGGACTGCGTATTTAATACGTTTACATGATACTCATCCCCTGCTACTTGCAGTGTGGTCTAAAGTTGTGTTCCTCTTCATGTCGTCAGTGTGTTTAATGGCTCCTGGTATCTCTGCTTGACCTGGATCAGTGGATCAGGGGCTGGACCGTCGTTTTAATCAGTAGGACCTTAATCTGGTATTTGACATACCAATCAGCTAAAACGTCTGACAAACTGTGTCATTCTGATGCATAGTGACTATAAGACATCAGCCTATCTAGGGTTCCATATCTAGGGGCTGTACAGACAAGCAGGCTCGGGAAGCCCGACTGACAGACAGTAGTGCTAGCGAGCTGGCCAGCTAGTAAGAACATCACTGCAGAGCTTTTTTACATTTTTATATCAGGGACAATGTGTTGGAAATAAAGAAGACAGTAAATGTCAGAAACTAGCCAACTGAAAAAACAAGGATCCCTTTTTCTGTGGCTCATCAATGGCCTCTGGAGCATATTAGAGTCAACCCGGACCTTTTACTGGTCACCTTTATCATCACCTCGTGTCATCCCTGAACTAATCTCATAAAGACCAACAGTGACATCACAATGTGTTCCGACTCCTTCCATTTCCACACATTTCGCATTATGTTGGGGGGGGGTCATACGATATGACAATGTATAAACTGATTCCAGACCTGCTTGGGTGTCGTGTGAGACTAGAGGAATTCTCACTGTGCTGAGGCGCGCAGCCACAGATGTATAGATTAGTTACAGAGGCAAGAGGTAATCGTACGAATATCACCATGCCGCACAGGAGTGACGCATGTCTTCCTGAGCTAGATTCCTCCCATGTGACACAGCATCCTGAAGGACAGGTTGGGCTGTACGGAGAGAGGGAACAGTTCAATTAGGAATCAACACTTGCTGGGTCACAAGTTTATGTTTTTATTGACAAGAAAGCTCTTCCTTTATTAATCCATTCCACTTTAGACCTAAGAAATTGCTTACCGTATTGCTTCGTTGCACGGGAGGCTGGTGAGGGGAGGCTCATAATAAGGGCCAGAACGGAGTGAAAGGAATCAAACCCCTGGAAACCATGGAAACCAATACTTTTGATGTATTTGATACCGTTCCACTTATTCCACTCCAACCATTACCATGAGCCCGTCCTCCCCAATTAAGGTGTCACCAACCTCCTGTGGTTTGTTGTGAACTTGTATTGTGCATGTGGTGCCAACACTTAACCCACCAAGTTCTCACACATCCCCTGATGTATAAATTCCTCACACACCATCTTAGATGTTTGCTGGGGTTTGGTGTAATCTCTCTTGTACAGACTACGTAAACATAAATGGTATCGAGCATCAGACCATGCTTTGCCAGATGGTATGGAGCATCTGAACCGGGACCACCCATATGTTAAATGTATGCATGCATGACTGTAAGCCCTTGTGGATAAAAGAGTCTGCTAAATGGCTTAACAGATTTTTGTTAAAGTGATGCTCCAAAGGTTTTGTATCATTTCAGCCAGTAGTTTTGAAAGTTGTGCTCATGTGCCCGAAATGGGTCCCCGAAAATTCTGCATGATTGTGTACTACGTCATCAAATTGTGTACTACATTATCTATTTAGTTTATGTAAAAAATTGCTAAAATTATATGATATGTTACAAATTCCAATTCATACAGTATGTTATGAATTTGTAAGTGCTTAAGATCTTGATTGCATCTTTAACTGAGATTAGGGTGGGTGTGGTGGGATTGTTAAGGACAAATCCCAGTTTAATCTCCACTCTGGGCCAGATGAGATGGACTGGCAGCAGTGGTTGTATCACCTAGTTGTCTTAAGATGAATGCAGTAACTTGTATGTCGCCCTGGATAAGAGCATCTGCTAAATGACTCAAATATCAAATGTAATGAATGTCGGTTTCTACCTTGATGATGAAAGCCAGGGTGGTTCTGAGATGGCCAGGCCACCACACCATGCATGGAATGCCTCATTGCCATTAGAGATATCTGCAGCAGTAACCGGAGGGGCTCAGAGCAGAGCACATACATTTACTGTGCTGTCATGGCATGGGAACAGGGACAGAGCTGACAGACATTTCAGCACCAAGCCTCACCGTTGGACTATCAGGATATGGTTATGTCACTGTGCTGTCATGGCATGGGAACAGGGACAGAGCTGACAGACATTTCAGCACCAAGCCTCACCGTTGGACTATCAGGATATGGTTATGTCACTGTGTTCCACTGATCCACATTCTTAAGTGCTTTAATCTCTGAGGAGAACTTTAACTGCCCCAATTAAGCAAACAGAAAATACAATTTAGGAGCAGTTATAGCTTTAAATAAACCTTCAAACATGACTCTGCCATTATAAGTGATTTTAAAAGGCTATTTGTTTCTCATTTCCTGACAATGAACATTGGTGTGTTTTTTTCAGAGGTGCACATGTTTAAGATAGGAGGCACCTGCTGTCCATTAAGTAAAACAACAATATGTTTTTTCTCCCGCAGTTTGCCTTGGAATATAAACTATAGTAGGTTACTGCCTACTGCATAAAATGTTACATGTATTTTACTTGATTATTGAATGTGTTTAAGAATTATGAATAACCTTTAGAACTATATAAATTGTTACTATTGGTACCTTGGTTTTTCCGCTTTGAATGTAGAATGGTGGTCACATGGTCTTAATGAGAAAGATATCAGATTTTGAATGGCTAGTTTGTGTGAACCATGCCACAGCCTCAGGCAGGTAGAGAATTTCAGACTGAATGCTGAGCAAACGAGCACCTGTTTTTCATTGTCCTAGAAACTTTTCATGAGTAAATATCACGAAGGCCTTTATTAGATTGCTGCATGCTTTTGGGAAATCTATATGCACCAATGAGATGTCCTGTAATTCTGGACTGGTCATTTCTGTGGAGCTTCCGGAGAAAATGATTTAATTTAGAACGTACTCATACTGTACACTTTTTGTCCTCTAGCACAATGTCCTAACTCCCAATACAATCCTTCTCAGGCACCAGTCATTTTCCAACATTGCTAGAGCAGTGCCTGTTTGGTTCCTGTGTCTTACGTTGTCTTGAATGCAGTGGTACAGCATTGTCTGATGTCAGATAGCGCAACAATTCCATCTGCAATGTGGGTAGAGGGGCGAGCAACGCGTAAGGTGGTACGGTACAGCACCTCTGGGCCAGAACCCTGTGCAGTATCTGTGTGGTCTCTCACTACAAGTAACTCCCCCAGCTCTCTTTAGCTCGACCATGTTAAGAGTTGGCCCCACAACAGCCCAGAGGCACACCGCAGTAAGGGCATTGTGCAATGAGACTTTCCCTTATAGTATGTGGAGGGAGGGAGATAGGGGGAGACGGTGCAGTGGAGAGGTCACCTTGTTGAGTCTTATTTGGATCCCAGCCCACAATGTAAGAGAAGGGGAGTGCAGGACTCCTCCATGCCTGGGGTCCATATATCTCCTTCACAAATATAGTTTCACCACCACTGTACTCACAGGAGGCTGTTGAAGGGAAAAGAACGTCTGCTAAATTACTAAAATGTACATGTAATAATAATGGCTGGAAGGAGTGAATGGAATGGAGTGAATGGAATGGAGTGAATGGAATGGATTGAATGGAATGGATTGAATGGAATGGAATCAATGGAATGGAGTGAATGGAATGGAGGGAATGGAATGGAGTGAATGGAATGGAATCAATGGAATGGAGTGAATGGAATGGAGGGAATGGAATGGAGTGAATGGAATGGATTGAATGGAATTGAGTGAATGGAATGGAATGGATGGAATGGAAGGGATTGAATTGAATGGAGTGAATGGAATGGAATGAATGGAATTGAGTGAATGGAATGGAATGGATGGAATGGAATGGATTGAATGGAATGGAGTGAATGGAATGGAATGGAAGGGATTGAATAGAATGGAGTGAATGGAATGGAATTAAAGGATTAAATGGAATGGATTGAATGGGATGGATTGAATGGAATGGATTGAATGAAATCGAGTGAATGGAATGGAATGAATGGAATGGAATAAGTGGAATTGATTAAATGGAATTGAGTGAATGGAATGGAGTGAATGGGATGGAATGAATGCATGGAATGTATGGAAGGGATTGAATGGAAAGGAATTAATGGAATGGATTGAATGGAATTGATTGAATTGAATGGTATCAAGCACTTGAGTTTGATGTATTTGATACCAAACCATTAACTCCTTTCCAGCCATTACTATGAGCCGTCCTCCTACAATTAAGGCGCCACCAGCCACCTGTGATCGTACTCAACAGGCTGATTACTGCGTCAGGTGATTCATGAGAGTTTAGGTATCGTACGCAGTACCTCTCTTGAAAAAAAACATGTAAAGAGAGATTAAATGTTGTTTCATTATGTTCTATGATCATTTCAATACAACAGCTGCAGCAGAATTGTATTGCTTTGGTGTAATCACTGCAGCTGCATTCTTCCTGATTACGGTAGAGTGGACCTGTAGTGCTAGGTTACTGCTAAAGAGAGGATAGAATTAGCCAAAGCATTTCCTCCATGTCTAATAGGGTTTTAATGGTTGGGGATTGCTGCGGGGTGGTTTGTGGAATCGGTTGTTGGTGTTGTAAGTTCTCTCTGAGAGTGGTCTGCTGGTTCTGCTGGGGCTAGGGACCCTTTGTCTCCTCTATGGTTGGGGTTCCTGTATTGACTGGAACCCAGTCCCACTGTTGTTGTTCCTCATGCTGTTGTTTATCTCTGCAGGAGATTGTGGCGAGTTAACGCCAACACACCGCTTCATCGTGGTGGTGGAGGCCCAGGAATTTCAAATAAACTCAACACAATATGGTACCATTCTGATCACTATGCTGATTCTCAGGGTGGACCCATGGTCTTTCCTCTCATATCCTGCACTGTTTACATATAACTACTATGTTTTAACTTTTAATAGTCTGTATTCATTAGTCTTTCACTGTAAGGAAATTAACCTTCAAAGCCTTTAAGATCCTTTCGGACAATTTATGAGCACTGATGTCCCTTGGTCTCTCTCTTTCTCTCTCTCTCTTTCTCTCTCTTTCTCTCTCTCTCTCTCTCTCTCTCTCTCTCTCTCTCTCTCTCTCTCTCTCTGTCTCTCTCTGTCTCTCTCTCTCCTCTCTCTCTGTCTCTCTTTCTGTCTCTCTTTCTCTCTCTCTCTCTCTCTCTCTCTCTCTCTCTCTCTCTCTGTCTCTTTGTCTCTCTCTCTGTCTCTCTCTGTCTCTCTCTCTCCCCTCTCTCTCGTTCTCTCTCTCTCTCTCTCTCTCTCTCACACACACACACACACACACACACACACACACACACACACACACACACACACACACACACACACACACACACACACACACACACACACAGACACACACACACACACACACTGTATCTGTCTGTATCCTATTATCACTATGCTCAGCCACAGAGGAACTGCTTGCGTGTAGTTAAGAGAACTGAGGCAGAATAAACATTAACACCAATCATGGTTTCTCTGCCGTCCAAGAAAAAAGGAACAAATAACCAGCGCCATATGTGTCCTTCCTTCCCTGTTCCCTTCCCTGCCACTCTCCATTGTTCCTACTGCTGTAGCTGCTTTATAAAGTCACATGGCAATAACAGGCAGCTGCATACTAATAGACACAAACAACAGGCATCCCGTTAGCAAGGTTTTACTTAGTGGTTGTGTAACGTGTAGACTATAGCCCTCAGGTCTAATGGTGATAGCTGCTCTGATGGCTCCATGGGGAGCTCAGGTCAAGAGCTTAGGGAAGAGCTGGCTCAGAGGCCATAAGGAAATGACCAACCACAAGCATGGAGGACTGAGGCTTTACAACAAGGGGGAAGGGTTTAGGACAGATCAAGGATTACTGTGGACTTGACCCTTGAACTCCAGAAAGTATGTGGTTCAGCATAAAACCACTTCTTTCAGAGCAACGTGATCTCTCTCTATGATGTGTGTGTGTGTGTGTGTGTGTGTGTGTGTGTGTGTGTGTGTGTGTGTGTGTGTGTGTGTGTGTGTGTGTGTGTGTGTGTGTGTGTGTGTGTGTGTGTGTGTGTGTGCGCACGTGCGTGCGTGCATGTTGGTCCGTGTACTCGTGTACGCCCATGTGTATGTGTGCACCATAGCAGAGGTTTGATTGGTGAAGGAGTTTGATTAAAGCCTGCCGTCCCAACGTGAGTACCAGACAGTCTCGGCCTTTACCCTGCACTCCTCCCTGACCTCACCATCCCTCCCATTAGCTGCCGTCTGGCTGGAAGCATTCTGTTAGCATTGACTTTCCTGGGATGGTGTGTCCTGCCAGGTGTGATGGCACATCCTCCTCATATATCATGATGGGAGTTGAGACGGTGAGATGTTGCACCCTGAGAACAGATGGAGGCGGTTTGTCTTTGTTACTACAAGTGACCCCACATCTGGACCTCTCGGATGTACGGTTCACTGAGGAGACGGGTCACAGTGTGGGGGAGGCGGCGTGACGGGGTGGAGCAATGATTTATTATCGGTTTCATAACTATTGTTATCATTTTCATATATATTTAACATTTCTGGAAGGTGCACCATTTGGTTTAGGCTTGACACTTTGATTGACTTTCAATGTCTCTCTCCTTTGTATGTATTTTGGTACCAGACTGATATCACACTGTGAAGGTTGTTTTGAAACTGATATCACACTGTGAAGGTTGTTCGGAACCTGACATCACACTGTGAAGGTTCTCCTGAACCTGATATCACACTGTGAAGGTGGTTCTGAACCTGATATCACACTGTGAAGGTTATTCTGAACCTGATATCACACTGTGAAGGTGGTTCTGAACCTGATATCACACTGTGAAGGTTATTCTGAACCTGATATCACACTGTGAAGGTTGTTCTGAACCTGATATTAGACTGTGAAGTTTGTTATGAACCTGATATCACCCTGTGAAGGTTATTCTGAACCTAATATCACACTGTGAAGGTTATTCTGAACCTGATATTAGACTGTGAAGGTTATTCTGAACCTAATATCACACTGTGAAGGTTGTTCTGAACCTGATATTAGACTGTGAAGGTTGTTCTGAACCTGATATTAGACTGTGAAGGTTGTTCTGAACCTGATATTAGACTGTGAAGGTCGTTCTGAACCTGATATTAGACTGTGAAGGTTGTTCGGAACCTGATATTAGACTGTGAAGGTTGTTCGGAACCTGATATTAGACTGTGAAGGTTGTTCTGAACCTGATATTAGACTGTGAAGGTTGTTATGAACCTGATATCACCCTGTGAAGGTTATTCTGAACCTAATATCACACTGTGAAGGTTATTCTGAACCTGATATTAGACTGTGAAGGTTGTTCTGAACCTGATATCATTGTTTTGAACCTGATATTAGACTGTGAAGGTTGTTCTGAACCTGATATTAGACTGTGAAGTTTGTTCTGAACCTGATATCATTGTTTTGAACCTGATATTAGACTGTGAAGGTTGTTCTGAACCTGATATTAGACTGTGAAGGTTGTTCTGAACCTGATATTAGACTGTGAAGGTTGTTATGAACCTGATATCATTGTTTTGAACCTGAGAGGTATACTACAAAGCAGGATCAAGGCGTTAACTAGCTTACTTTGAAGACCAACCAGCAATAACCATATCGTTTCTGGTTCATTACAGTTTTTCTCAGTCGCTTTGGTGCATTTTTCACATCATCCCTAACATGTGCAAAATAATAAGTGCATTTCTCAGAACAATTTGTACAAATTGCAATATACAATAGATATGTTTCTAAAGCTAGTCAGTCACTAAAAATCCTTAGTACATCTCTCAAAAGTAAATATTCATGCCAATGATCATGTCAGTGTCATCAGAATGATAAGTCATTGAGTCATTGTTCACGAACAAGGACGTCAAAAATGTTTAGGCATGTTGTCAATGTAACTGTGATATCTCAAAGTGCTGTACAGAAACCCAGCCTAAAACCCCAAACAGCAAGCAATGCAGGTGTAGAAGCACGGTGGCTAGGAAAAACTCCCTAGAAAGGCAAAAACCTAGGAAGAAACCTAGAGAGGAACCAGGCTATGAGGGGTGGCCAGTCCTCTTCTGGCTG